>NC_066519.1:21262828-21272828 GCF_024679095.1 Eriocheir sinensis
TCGTGTATGTAAATTGATATGTAAAAGGGTTAGACATGGTGAATTTTGTGTTTTGTCGCGGTTAGATATGTACAATTAGTTTATGATATTTTTCCCGGAGAATATGAAGAAACGGATACATGTTGCCGTGTGAAAAAAAATATATCTCTGCTGCCTGTGAAATATTTTAAAGGAGGCATAATGGGAATAAAATACACTGGAAACATTTGAAGGATCGGAAAGTGAACAAATGTGGGAATAAAGTGCACTTAGAAATAGTTGAAGGTACGGAAAGTGAGCAAAAGTGGTAAAAAAATACACATAGGAAAATACTGGTAGAACACATATTGAATTATTGATAGGTTCAAGTTGCATGAATTCAGATTAATCAAATATGTTGGCCAGAACTGGTTTACCAATAAAGTGATGGATGAGTGGGTGGAACAGGCTTGGCAGTCATGTTTTGAGTGCCAACTCGATGGATACCTTCAAGAAGAGGTTAGATAAGTTCATGGATACTGAGGTTAGGTAGGGTTAGGATAATAGGAGCTGCCTTGCATGCGACTACTGGGCGCTAGTAGACTCCCTATGTTCTTATCCTCTTCTTACTACTACTACTACTACTACTACTACTATTACTACTACTGCTACTATTACTACTACTACTACTACTACTACTACTACTACTACTACTACTATGACTACCATTAACCAACCCTCACCTCAGCTTAACCCCAGTCTCAGTCTACCCCAAAACACTCCTGGAACACGAAAATATGAGGAAGAGAGAGAGAGGAAAACAAGTGAAGGAGAATTGCTTTGAGGCACTGGGAGGCACTAACAGCGTGGCATCGAGGCTCACGGCGCTGCGAGGGGCATCCGAACCCACGCAGGTCGTTGCCTCAAGGAGAATGGAGGGTTGACGACCTGATAAACACCCGCGAGGAGGAGGAGGAGGAGGAGGAGGAGGAGGTTGTAAGGGTTGTTGTTGGTATTGTGTAAGTTGATTTGTTTTCCTTTGCATGTTCTTTTTTTTTCATTTTTCTTTCTTACTTTCCTTCTTGCTACCGTTCTTGTTTTTTCTTGTTGCTTTTCTTTTACGTTAACTTCTTTTCTTCCACTTTTCTTCGGCTCTTGCTCTTTTTCCTGTTTCTTTTCATTTACTTTTCTTCCCCTTTTTTTCCTTGATCTTGCTCTTTTTCCTGTTTCTTTTAAGTGTACATCTTTTCTTCTTCCTCATCCTCTTTTTTCCCTCTTCTTCTTCCTCCTTCTCCTCCTCCTCCTTCGTTACGGCAGGAGTGAATTTAACGATATCCTTCATACGTACAGCGAGTGCTTCAGCTTGTTCTCCAGGTAATTACAATGCCTGACCAACAGACTGAATCACCAAAGCGAGCAACCTCGTTATCAACCAAAATACTTTCTCTTACCTTTCCTTTCATGTTTCCTCCTCCTCTTCCTTATCCTTTTTCGCTTTCTCCTCTTCCTCCTCATATTTCTGATTCTTCTTACCTTATCTCTAAATGTGGAGACTTCAACAGTGTAAATATCTGACCAATTTTGGTTTCTAAGATACTCCAAAAAGATTGCCGCCACAGTAATAAAAATAAGAATCAAAACTTAATATGGCGTCTCAAAAGTGAAAAAAATAAACATCAATATGGACTTCAGGAGCGTATCATATTTCACTAAGGTAACTAATTTATCCTATTCTTTATATTTCCTCTTTTCTTTCTTCTTTTTCTCCTCCTTCTCCTTTCCGTTATTAGTATCGCCGCGCACAAAGACAAATCATCCATCATATTGTTTTCTTTGTTTATCGTTGCTTTTTTTCTCTCTGGTTTTATTTTCCTTCCGTCTCCTCCTCTAATATCCTTCGTTTTTGTCCTCGGTTTTCTCTTTCTTCCCCGTCATTTGTCCACTGACCATTATTTTCCTCATCCTCCTCCTCTTCCTCCTCTTTCCTTCGTACCCTCCTTCCCCGCAATCACTCTGCTTGTCCTTTTTTATTCTTCCTTTCTCTTCCGCTTCTCTTTCGTATTTTCGTATTTTTCGTATTTTCGTATTTTTCTCCTCCTTCTCTTTCCTTCGTACCCTCCTTCCTCGCAACCTCTCTGCCTGCCCTCCTTTTTTATCTTCCTTTCTCTTCCGCTTCTCTTTCGTATTTTCCACTCATTTTCCTTCTCTCTTCCTGTCTCATATTTTACCCTCTCTCCTTCCCTATGATATTGTACTTCCCTCCGTCTATCCCTCCCTTCCTCCCTTTTATCTCTTCCTCACTTCCTGCTTACACTCCTTTTTCTTCGTTCTTTTTTTTCCCACCTTCCTTCCTCCCTTCTTCCGATTCTCCTTCCTCCCTTTCCTATATTTCCCTCTCCCCTTTTTCTCTTATCGTTAACTCTTATTTTTTCTTACTCTTTCTCTTCGTCCTTTTTTTATTATTTCCCTTCTGCTGTTTCTCTTTCTTTTCTCGCGTTTCTATCTCCTTACCTCCACACCTTTTCTCCCTTTCTTTTCCTCCCTTTTCTTCTGTTTCTATTTTACATTTTCTCCTCTCTCCCATCTCCATTTTCTCCCTCTCTTTTTCTCCCTATTCTTCTGTTTCTTTTTTACATTTTCTCTTCTTTCCCTCCCATCTCTATTTTTCTTCCTTCTTTCTTTGTTGAGTTTTCCCCTTTTTCATCTCTCTCCAGCCATTCTTGTTCTTCTATTTCCCTCCTCCTCATCCTCCTCCTCCTCCTCTTCTTCCAGCCATGAAAGGACATATTTCTTCCTTAATGGCTTTTCTTTTTTGGGGTCCCAAGTCACCTTACAATTTCTTCTCGATTAATCATGCAAAAATTTTCTTTATGGTCATGTATTTCGTATTGGCAGTTAGTTGGTTAGATGCCGCCCGTCTGTCTGTCTGTCTGTCTGTTTGTGTGTTTGTGTGTATGTATGTGTGCGCGATATAGATACATTTTATCGTGTGTATGTCCATGTAAAGGAAACCGCTTTGTCTGTAAATTGAAGTTATTCGTTTTGATATTATCGTTTATTCTTATTATTTGCATTTTTTTTACAGCAAAGGAGGCAGCACAAGGGCACAAAAAAAAGGAAACAATAGTAAGAAAACCCCGCATAAAAACGCCCGCAAATAAGAAAAAGCCCTTGTTATGGTTGTTTTCCTTTCATTGTGCTGTCTTTCTATTATTCGTCTAGTTGTCTTTGATCTGTATTTCCGTATTATTTGTGTTCATTATTTTCACATTTTAGATTTTCACTTTTCATTTATGTTCTATAGACACTTTTCAATGCTCCTGTCCTTTAACGTTTCAGGGATTTTGTAGTTACACTTTCTCACAGACTTTTTATAGACAAATTCCTGTATTTTTTTTCATATCCTTTTAACGTGTTTCGTATTTACAACTTTTCTTATAGGATTTACCCTACTTACTTTTTTGTTGATTTTTACCCTACGTACATTTCACAGATTATTACCTTGCCTATTCTTCAGATTTTGTAGTTATACTTTCTCACAGACTTTCTATAGACAAGTTTCTGTATTTTTTTTTTCATATATTTTTAACGTGCTTCGTATTTACACTTTTTCTTATTGGTTTTACCTTACTTTTTTTGTTGATTTTTACCCTTCCTACTTATCAGATTTTTACCTTGCCTACTCTTCAGATTTTCACCCTGCTTCCTTTTCACGAATTTTCCCTCTACTCAGAAAGCGTTACCAGCTCGGGGTGGGGAGGGCGGGGGAGTCGTTACAGATGGATTCCCGTGACGCACAATTACCCGCGCTGCAATCACCTTTACGCAGCCCTACCATACGGGCGTTGAATCACCTCACGCGCGATTAAGAATAAGTTATATACCAGGCTATGTATGCATGTATGTATGTATGTATGTATGTATGTATGCTAGCCCGGGAGAGTGTAATCGTATTCATACCTTGGCGCTTATACATAGATTGGAGTTCCTGGTATACACGAGAGAATATACATATGCCTCTTCTTAATTCTCCACTATCTTTCTTTCCCCTCTTATTTTTCTCTTTCTATCCTTCTTCGCGTCTTTCCCTTCTTTCTCCCTTGTTCTTTTTTTTCTTTCTTCTCTCTTCTGACTGCTATACCTATTCACTTTTCTTTTTTTTCTTTTCCTTATTTTCTTTCTATCCACTTCTTTCCCTTCTTTCTCCTTATGTTCTTTTTTTCTTTCGTCTCTTTCTTCTTATTCCTCTTCCTCTTCATTCTCTTTAATTTCTTTATTCGTATATTTTTTTATCTTTTTATCCTCCTTTTTCTTTCCCTTCTTTCTCCTTTTGTTCTTTCTTCTCTTTCTTCTCTTTCTTCTTATTGCTATATCTGTTCACTATTTTTTCCTTTTTTCTTTCTATCTTTCTTTTTCTTTCCCTTCTTTCTCCTTATGTTCTTTCTTCTCTTTCGTCTCCTTCTTCTCATTCCTCTTCCTCTTCATCCTATTTTATCCTTGCACTCCTTTCTTCTTTTTTCTCTTTGTATCCTTCTTTTCCTTGTCTCTCCTTTTCTTCTTTTTCTCTTTCTCCTCATTCTTCTCATTCCCCTTCCTCTTCATTCTCTTTTATATTTCTATTCCCCTTTCTATCTTTCTCTCCCTTCTCTCTCCTTATGTTATTTCTTTTCTTTCTACTCATTCCTCTTCATTGTCCTTTATCTTTCTATTCCTCTTCTTTTTTATCCTTCTATTCCACACGAAGATATACACACATATACACACACATGTACACACAAATTAGTAGGTATACACACAATAGACTTTCACCCAATTAAGTACACACCGTAGAAGATGAAAACACACACACACACACACACACACACACACACACACACACACACACACACACACACACACACACACAATCAGGTATACACAGCCCCAGGTATACGTACAGGTGTATATTCCACGTTTATATTGGAATTCCTGCCGACTCGCCTCCTTCCGGCCGTTGTCAAGGTAACGGTAGTCTGTTACCTGTTGTGTGTGTGTGTGTGTGTGTGTGTGTGCGCAAAGGAGATGTTTAGATATGTAGGTAGAGAGAATGAAAAGGATGAGAGAGAGAGAGAGAGAGAGAGAGAGAGAGAGAGAGAGAGAGTTTGTTCTTCTTGTTCTTGTTCTTGTTTTTATCAGTATTATCAGTATTATATTTTTTATCATTATTACTAGGATTATACTAGTTACTACTACTACTACTACTACTACCACTACTACTACTACTACCACTACTACTACTATTATCACTACTACTATCACGATTATCACCACCACCATCACCACCCCATCACCATCGCCACCATCAGCATCATCAGCCATAACACGGGTCGGCCTCGGGCGTCGCTTCGAAGTTGGGTGAGTCGAGTCAGTTCGGAGCTTCGGTATTAATCTGAAGCCGCCTCGCCTCCGTGTGTGTGAAGCCTCTGTAAGCCGGAGTTGTTGTGCTCCTACCCCCCCACCCCCCCCACCCCCACCCACCCCTCTTCCTCCTCTTACCCTTCATTCTGCTTTGACTTTCTATTCCTCCGTTTTTCTCCTCTCCTTCTTCTTCTTCCCCTATTTTGTACTCTCCTTCCTTTTTAGTCTTATTTGCTTTTCATGTTTTCTTATTCTCTTTATTATCCATCCCTCTTCCCTGCTCATTTTCTTCCCCTCCCTTCTTTTTTTTTACCTCTCTTCTTCCTCTTCCTCTTCCTCTTCCTCCCTCTACGTTCTCTTTAGCCTCCCTTGTTCTTCTTTCCTTCCGCTCTTCTTATTGTCCCTTATTTTCCTCTTTCTTCTTTTCCTCCTTTCTCCTTCCTTCGTCCTTCCTCTTCCTCTTCATTCCCCATTAACATTCTCTTTTCTGTTTTCCTCTGTTTGTTTTTATTTGCTTATTATCCATTCTTTGCTTCCCTTCCTTTTCTTTCAACCACTTTTCTTCCTCTTTTATTTTTGGCCTTTCTTCTTCTTCTTCTCCTCCTTCTCCTTCTTCTTCTTCTTCTTCTTCTTCTTCTTCTTCTTCTTCTTCTTCTTCTTCGCGTCTCCACCTTTTTTCTCTCTTTTCTCTCCTCATCTATTTTCTTCTTTTCCGCCTCATCGTTTTCTATATTTCTTTCGCTTTCCTCCTTATCTTCAACATTATTTTCTTTCTTTCTCCTCCTCCTCCCCCTCCCCCTCCCCCTCTTCCTCCTCCTCCTCCTCATTCGTTTGGCCATCTTCCTCCTTTTCTTTCTCCTCCTCATCTTCTTGCTCCTCCTCCTCATCTTCTTGCTCCTCCTCACCTCCTTCCTCCTCCTCTTCCTCCTCCTCTTCCTCTTCCCAGTGATCATCCTATTCCCTATCTTTTCCCTACTGTTACATCCAATCCTCCTCCTCCTCCTCCTCCTCCTCTCTTCTTTCTCCTATTTCCATCCCCCCTGCTCCCATAAATCCCCTTCCTCTCCTATTCCTCCTCCTCTCCCTTTCCTCTCCCTATCCTCCTCCTCTCCCTTTCCTCTCCTTATCCTCCTCCCTTCCCCCCTATCGCTCCCCCACTCCCCCCTCCTCCCCATCAGCTGGTCTCCCGGAGCCTCGTTGCCATGGAAACGACATCGCTCTCTGACGTATACAGACGCTTCTACCTACGATCCTCCTCCTCCTCCTCCTCCTCCTCCTCGTCTTTGTAGTCATTTTCATCGTTCTCCTTCACCTTACCGTCCTTCTTGTACAACTTCCTTTTCTTCTTCTTCTTCCTCTTCTTCTTCTTCTTCTTCCTCTTCTTCTTCTTCTTCTTCCTCTTCTTCTTTATTCTTTCCCTCCTTCCTTCCTTCACTATCATCCGCATTATCTAAATCATCATCATCATCGTTATCATTATCATCATCGTCCTATGCCCTCCCCCCTCCTTCTCCCCCTCCTCCTCCTCCTCCTCCTCCTCCTTCCATCCCGTCCACACACCACATAATGGCCATTTGTATGGAAAGCGACCCCAACGACCAACCTTACCTCCTCCTCCTCCTCCTCCTCGTCTTCATCGTAGTCGTAGTAGTAGATGGGTATTGGTCCGGCCGCGTGTCCTTCAGAGGGAAAGGCGTGATGGAAGGGAGGAAGACAAGAGGAGGAGGAGGAGGAGGAGGAGGAAGACGAGGGGAGAGGTGTTTCAATCTCCATATGAGTCTTTGAAAGGGGGGGTAGGGGAAGGAGGGGGAGGTGGTGGATGTGGTGGTAGGTCCCTTCTCTCTCTCTCTCTCTCTCTCTCTCTCTCTCTCTCTCTCTCTCTCTCTCTCTCTCTCTCTCTCTCTCTCAGTACCTATCTATCTCTGTAGTGTGTGTGTGTGCGTGTGTGTGTGTGTGTGTGTGTGTGTGTGTGTGCCGCCATCGGAGTGAGTTTCGTCAACATCAAGAATAATAGGGGGGCATTAGGTGTCCCTGTCTCGGGTTAGGCTAATAGCTGTCAGTTTTATACCAGGGGAAGGATATTGGCTTACAGGACCGCCCCTTCCCCCTGCCTCCCCTTCCCCCCGACCACCTTCATCTATCAAAAACCAAGGAGGAGGAGGGAGACAAGAAGGAAAAGAAGATGATGAAGAAAAATGATGATGGAGAAAGAGATGAAGATGGTCGTGGGAAAGGAGGGGATGTTAAAGTAGGAAGAGAAGATAAGGGTAAAGAGAATGGTGATAGGGACAGAGAAGATGACCAAACAAGAGGAGAGGATGTTGAAAAAGAAAGAGAAGAAAAATATGAAGAAGGAGAGGGAGTTGATGTTAAGTAGGTTTGAGATGATGATGTCAGAGGAGGATAATACGATGTTGAAGTAGAAAGAGAAGGCGAAGTAAACGGTGATGTAGAAAGAGAAGAAGAGGGTGAAGAAAGTAAATAGAAGGAGGTAAGAACATAAGAAAATGAAAACATATAGAAGGATAAAAGATTCAGAAAGATATAGAAGAAGGAAGAGAATAATAAAGAAGAGATATATGCAAAAGAAGCAGTAAAGGAGAAGAAGAAGATGGAGGAGGAAGAAGAAGGGAAAGACGAGTTGGAGAAAATAAGAAGCCGACAGGAATATGAGAAGGAAAGTGATTAAATAGTTTGAGGTAAAAAATACTTAGCAAATAAAAACTGTAATAGGAGACGGGACGTGGCGGAGAGGGGAGATAGATAGACAGACCGATAGATAGTTAAATAGATAGATAGATGGAGAAAGACAGAGAAGCAGCTTGATGGAGAGACAAATATACGAGTAGAAAGGCTAAAAATTAAGCAAAAAAGATGAACAAGAAGGAAATGTAGAAGAGGAGTAAGACGGGAGATGGAAGAAAGGAAGAAGACCGGAAAAGAAGATAGAAGGGAGGAAAACAGGGAGACAAAAGGAAAACAAGAAGTCGTAATGGGAGAAGGAAGACAGAAAGAAGAATCAAGTGTAGGTGAGGAAAAAGAAAATAGAGAAAGAAGACGGGGAAAGGAGGACAGGAAAAGGAGGGAAACATGAAAAAAAAATGTGATAACGAAGGAAGAAAGAAAGTAAAAGCAAGTGTAGACGAGTAGAAACAGGAGGAGAAAACGAAGAGGACATAGAAAGGAAAACAGGAAGAAGAGGAAAGAAGGAAAACAGGAAGACGAAGAGTAAAGAGAAAAGGAGAACAGGAAGAAGAGGAAAGAAGGAAAACAGGAAGACGAAGAGTAAAGAGAAAAGGAGAACAGGAAGAAGAGGAAAGAAGGAAAACAGGAAGACGAAAAGCAAAGAGAAAAGGAGAACAGGAAGAAGAGGAAAGAAGGAAAACAGGAAGACGAAGAGTAAAGAGAAAAGGAGAACAGGAAGAAGAGGAAAGAAGGAAAACAGGAAGACGAAGAGTAAAGAGAAAAGGAGAACAGGAAGAAGAAAAAAGGAAGACGAATAGTAAATAGAAAAGGAGAACAGGAAGAAGAGGAAAGAAGGAAAACAGGAAGACGAAGAGTAAAGAGAAAAGGAGAACAGGAAGAAGAAAAAAGGAAAACAGGAAGACGAAGAGTAAAGAGAAAAGGAGAACAGGAAGAAGAGGAAAGAAGGAAAACAGGAAGACGAAGAGCAAAGAGAAAAGGAGAACAGGAAGAAGAGGAAAGAAGGAAAACAGGAAGACGAAGAGCAAAGAGAAAAGGAGAACAGGAAGAAGAGGAAAGAAGGAAAACAGGAAGACGAAGAGTAAAGACAAAAGGAGAACAGGAAGAAGAGGAAAGAAGGAAAACAGGAAGACGAAGAGTAAAAAGAAAAGAAGACATGAAGAAGACTGTGTTAAAGATGGAAGAGAGGAAGAAGGAGGAGGAGGAGGAGGAGGAGGAGGAGGAAGGAAAAGTAATGCTGAGGAGATACAAGTCAATGGCACGAGAGAGGGAGGAGACGGCCGATATTTTAGCATTATCGTCTGTGATTCCGAACCATTTATCAACGTAATTACGATCCTCTCTCTCTCTCTCTCTCTCTCTCTCTCTCTCTCTCTCTCTCTCTCTCTCTCTCTCTCTCTCTCTCTCTCGCTCTCTCTCTCTCTCTCTCTCTCTCTCTCTCTCTCTCTCTCTCTCTCTCTCTCTCTCTCTCTCTCTCTCTCTCTCTCTCTCTCTCTCCACTCCTCCCACCATTATCACCACTATCACTGCCACCATCACCAGCATCACCACCACCACCACCCATCATCACCACCATCACTACCACCACAACCACAACCACCACCATCACCAACACCACCACAATCACTACCCCGTACCACTTCCTTACCTTACCTTACCTTACCTTACCTTACTTCACCCTTACAAGCCTTATCTTACCTTTCCTTCACTTCCCTTCCCTTCCATCTCCTTACCTTCCCTTATCTTCCCGTTCTTTCATTTGCCTTTCTTCCCCTTCACTTCCTTTCCCTTACCTCATGTTTTCGCCCTTTATCTTATCTCACCTCACCTTACCCTCCCTTACCTTACCTTTCCTTACCTTACCTTACCTTTTTTTTTACCTTCCCTTTCCTTACCTCCCCTTACCTTCCCTTTCCTTAGCTTACCTTACCTTTCCTCGCCT
>NC_066519.1:21277828-21342828 GCF_024679095.1 Eriocheir sinensis
TCCACTCCCCTCAACACCTCGTCCTGCTTCCTCCCCTCTCGCGGCGCCGTCACTCCTCACCCTCACAGCGACATTCACACACTTTTAAGGCTCCGTAGCGACAAGTTTGCAGCAGTATTACGCCACTTTACGGCCAGGCGGTCATTCCTTACACCAGCAGGAGGAGGACGAGGCAGGCGGAGCAGGGGAAGACAGGAGAGGACAGGGAAGGGTGGGGTAGAGGATGGGAGGAAGGGAGGCAGGAGGTAGGGGAAGGTTAGGAGAAAGGATGGTTAAGTAGGGTTAGCAATGATGACAGGAAGAGGAGGAAGTAGAGCAAGGAGAGACAGGACAGGGAAGGATGTAGAGGATGGAAGGAAGGAAGGCAAGAAGGAGGAGGAGGGTAGGAGAGAGGATAGATATGGAAAATTAGCAATGATGACAGGAGGAGGAAGAAGTAGAGCAAGGAGAGACAGGCAGGGAAGGGTGGAGTAGAGGATGGAAGGAAGGAAGGCAAGGAGGATGAGGGTAGAAGAGAGGATAGTTAAGGAAGGTTAGCAATGATGACAGGATGGTGGTAGGTAGGGAGAGATGGCGTGGTAAGGTGAGGAAGGAAGGAAGGGAGGGAGGGGAAGGAGGAGGGGGAAGGAGAGGTTAGAGGAAGTTTTCTTGACGAGAGGAAAAGGAGGCAATCAAGGTGACTATTAGAGAAGGAAGGAGGAGGAGGAGAAAAAAAAGTTGAAGAGAGATAGGTTGGGTTAGAGTGACCTCCCGTGACCCCAGTTCGACTCCCAAGGAAGGAAAACATATTACAGGGCCCGAAGAAACTTGCTGCAAACTCCCTCGGTCCGCCCTTGGCAAAATTAGAGAAACTTGTTGCCAGATTTGCTGTAACTCGCGCAGTATTTGGCTCACGTCTTGTATCTCCCGCGTCCAACTTCGAGTGGAATCTGCACTTTGACCAAAACACGATGGGAGGAGCAGCAGGAGGAGGAGGAGGAGGAGGAGGGGAAGTTGGGTGGAGTTCCGTGGTAGGTGGCTTTAGGGGAGAGGTTTGGAAAAGGAAGAGGTGTAGCAGGTAGTGAAGAAGAAAAGGAGGAGGAAGAGGAGGAGGAGGAGGAGGAGGAGGAGATGGGGGGGAAGTTGGGTGGAGTTCCGTGGTTGGTGGCTTTAGGGGAGAGGTTTGGAAGAGGAAGAGGCGTGGCAGGTAGTGAAGAAGAAAAGGAGGAGGAGGAGGAGGAGGAGGAGGAGGAGGAAGTGCAGGGTGGGGTGATGGAGGAGTGGGAGGGAAGAAAGGGGGAAGGGGAGGGAGTGTTACATAATTATCGCAAGTTTGACGGCGTCGCTCTTGTGTGTGAGTTCTCCTGCACCGAGATCTGTTTTGTACTGTTTGTCCCCTCCCTTCCATCCCACTCGATATTAAGCAATCCACCCACCCTTATCATCATGCACTATCCCCATTATCTTCACCTCTTTCTCATAACTATTACATCCCTATCCTTCCTTGCTCCCCCCTCCCCTCAAAAAAAAAAATGACCCTCCCTTCTCCCCCTCTATGATATTAAACAGTTTTTGCCCCGTGACGAGAGAACACAAACAAATGCAATACAAACGGCGTTCATCAGTCACAACGTCACGAGGAATGCCGTGGGTTTTTGCCGGATAAAATACACGGGCCGGACAAATATATAAATAAAGCGATTTAATTACACGGAAAAACACTGGCAAACACACAGACAGACAGACAAACAGACAGACAAAGACAGACAAGCGCACATAAAAATATATAGGATAGAGAGAGGGATAATTATTTTTCTGCGTTCCTGTATCAAGGTATTACATGGTTTATTTACTTAGAGAGTATAGGGTGTGGTTGATGGTTGCATAAGAGAGAGAGAGGATGACATACAGGATAGGTCAAGGTGTTAGGTAACTCTCTCTCTCTCTCTCTCTCTCTCTCTCTCTCTCTCTCTCTCTCTCTCTCTCTCTCTCTCTCTCAGTTTGGATTCTACAGTAAGATAACAGATTATACGAGAGAGAAGGGCCCTTGGAACAGGTGTGCTTCAAGGGACAGGTAAATCCCCGTGTGGTCCCCCCTGCAGGTGAGGCCTATCATATCGGAAAGGTGTACAGCAATCGACCTACACGGGAATCTACCTTAATCCGGCCTACCTAAATCCTGGCCCTTCTCTCTCTCTCTCTCTCTCTCTCTCTCTCTCTCTCTCTCTCTCTCTCTCAACCACAAATCCACATTAACATTCACCTCCAATTGCCCTCCCATACATTCCCCTTCTGTTCCATTACCATAACCCATCCCTTCCCCCATAGATCTCCCCTTTCCCTCCCTTCTCTCCTTTCCTCCCTCCTCCTCTCCCTCCTTTCCTCCTTCCCCTCCGCTGAGTTTATTAATGTTTGCCTTTTTTCCCCTTCTCCCACTTCTCCAATTTCCTGTTTTGTATTTTTGTTACGTCGTTTTTATCTTAGGCCCATCATCGCTGCTGCAACCCTCCATCTCCACCTCCTCTTCCTCCTCCTCCTCTTCTTCCTCCTATTCCTTCCTGATGCCTCCTCCTTGATTGAACTACCATCTCAACATTACCACCAAACACTCGTTATCTCTCTCTCTCTCTCTCTCTCTCTCTCTCTCTCTCTCTCTCTCTCTCTCTCTCTCTCTCTCTCTCTCTCTCTCTCTCTCTCTCTCTCGTCAGCGCCTTGCCCTCATCGTCAGCGCCTTGCCCTCACTCGTCAGCGCCTTGCCCTCATTCGTCAGCGCCTTGCCCTCACCGTCAGCGCCTTGCCCTCACCCCGAGAGGTCAAACCACACGCGCTCCCACTTCCGTGACCTCTCTCGCTTGCGAATCCACCCTCGTGTGCTGTACTGAACTGTACTGTAGATCTTGCTGTGCTGTGTGCCGTGTGCTATTTCGCGTCGTGCTGCGTACTGCTTATTGTCAACCGAGTTAGCTGCCCGCAGAGGTGTGCTGTTTGCTGTGCGACCACGTGCTTCATTGGACAGGATTAAGTGTTGCCCTTATTTTTACTACCTCTCTCCACCTGTATCTACCCTCTCGCAGTAGCGCCCTGTAAAACATATATACACCTATACACAAAACACAGTGTTACACTCTTTCCGCCACATTCTTTATATATTTCCAGATTCCACTCCGACGCCACTTCCTACGCAGGTGTTCAGACCTACCTGACCTGACTTGACCAGATTATTCCCCAGAGACCAGTAATCCTCCTCCCTCCCTCTCGCGTTTCGCTCCTCCTCTTCTCGCCTCCCCTCTCCATTGCCCCTCCCCCTCTCTCTCTCTCTCATTACTACCCCCCACTTGCCCCTCTCTGTCTCTCCTTCCTCACTCCCTATCTCGTTCCCACCCTCTCTCTCTCCCCCCCTTTCCTTCGCCCTCTTCCCCTCCATCCCTATCTCCCTCCTACGCCTTCCCATCTCTCTCTCTCTCTCTCTCTCTCTCTCTCTCTCTCTCTCTCTCTCTCTCTCTCTCTCTCACTAATTCTCTCTTATAAACCCACGCGACCCACTGCCCTACGAAAAAAAAAAAGCAAAGCAAAAATATAGATACATCCTCCTTACCAAGATGGCGCTCAAGAAATGTTCGACTTGCACAGGAAACTTCTCAGGTCATTTCTTCTCAGGACGATCGACCGTCTGCAAGATCTGCCTGTTGACTCAGCAGATGGAAACGAGACTCCTTCAACAGGACGAAAGGCTGACGGCTGGCGAGAAGAAGATCACCGAACTAACAAGTACTGTTGATACCTTGCAGGAGTTTATCCAGGCCAACATCGTCGCCCCTCCTGCAATTGACGCCTCATCACCCTCCTCACCTGCACTCGATGCCCAGCCACCTTCCGAAGAAGGCACGTCACAGGGAACCGGTAGAGCTGACGCTGAATGCTTCACCCCCGTGAGAGGAGGGCCAGACCCGCCCCTAGAGCCATTTATCCTACTCATTGCTACAACAGATTTGCCATACTGGAGGAGGACGAGGAACAGAGCACCTTCTTGGTCGGTGACTCTATGATTCGCCATCAGGTGGTTGAATTCTGTGGCAGAGTCCCCCGTCGTAGGCGTAACTACTGTTATCCTGGAGCTGGTGTTGATGACATCACAGCTGCACTGGACGAGGTCTCCGCTGTGGCCTCTAATGACTCACTCTTTGTTCTCCACACAGGTACAAACGACGTCACCACGACCCGGTCTGAGGAACTGCTGGACAAGTACCGTAGGCTCATCCAGCAGTATAAGACTAAATCCCCTAATATTTTGATTTCAGGAATTCTACCACGGACATGGGATGAGGGCGACTTCTACAGTAAGGCCTTCAGCCTCAACAACCGCCTGCAGACTCTCTGCGGAGAGCTTGACGTCAATTCTTTAACGCCTGGAACGATTTCTACGGCCAGAGTAGACTTTTCAAAGGGACGGCATACACCTGTCCCCCATCGGGGCAGAACCAGATTTGGAAGGCTCCTCAACAACGCCGTACGTAACGCCCGAACAACAAAAACGACTCTCAGCCACGTCCTTCCATCCCGCCCGTGTAAATAGACACCTCACACCGCAACAGACTCGTAACATTGAACCCTCCAGTACCTCTATTACCAAGCTTCAAGATAACCTAAGAGTCCTTAGTTTCAATGCGCGTAGCCTAAGAAACAAATTTGATGAACTGCGATGTCTTGCTCTGACAGAAAACTTTGACGTAATAGCTATAACCGAAACATTTATCGACACCACTAATATTGATTTAAGTTCCGAATATAACATAGATGGCTACAGATTCTTCAACAATGATCGTGTAAACCGTAGAGGGGGTGGTGTCGCCCTTTTGTCAAAAGCTACTTGCAACCTACTGACAAACACGCAAGAAACAGTAACGTTGAACACTTGTGCGTGCGAGTAAACATTGCAAAAGTCAATTTAAATATATCTGTCACTTACAGGCCTCCGGGGCAATCACTTGATGGCGATCTTGAAATGTACAGCGTCTTAAGGCAGTCACTTAATAACAGCGACTCACTGATACTAGGAGACTTTAACCTCCCCCATATCGACTGGGCGACACTGTCGGGTACAGAAGGTGAGTCCCATAGAATGATCGAATTTCTAGAGGAAAATTATCTAAGCCAAATGGTTTCTGAACCAACTCGACAAAATAACATACTTGACCTTGTTATAGCGACCCAAGATAACCTAGTCAGTAATGTCACGGTAGGAGAACACCTCGGTTCCTGCGATCATAAACTAGTGCGCGTTGACATTAGAGCTCAAACATCGGTGACTGAAAATAAAGTTAAGGTGCCCAATTTCAAAAGAGCCAACTTCGTAGAAATCCGACGAAAACTAATAGATATGCAACTATCAGATGACGGCAATGCAGAGGACGCCTGGCTAAACTTTAAAAATCTAAAAATCACTTACTCACTCAGCAGGACACATTTGTCCCCTTGTGCGAGAAGCGAATTAACACTAATAAAAGTCCACCTTGGTTTAATAGCGAAATTAAACACTCAGTCAAGGAGAGTAAATTGTCTTACAGGTTAAAGAAAGACCAAAGCACGCCCGAAAACATTAGACTTTACAATGATGCAAGGCGACGAGTAAAAAGATTAGTGCATCAGGCAAAGCGTAGATATGAAGTAAATATTGCAGCCAACTGTAAAAATAATCCGAAATCCTTCTTCAGTTACATAAACAACAGAAAGGCGATCAGAAGTGGAATTGGACCTTTAATAAACAGCGACGGTGCACTAGTGACTGACAGCCAACACGTTGCAAACCTATTAAATAATTACTTTTCCTCGGTGTTTAATAATAACAGTCCTCCCACCACCACCACCAACACCAGTACTAATGTAAATCCCGAGCATGCATTGTCTAACTTTGAAATAAAACCCGATGAAGTCCTTAAAGCCCTCAAATCACTTAAAACAAATAAAAGTCCTGGACCTGATAAAGTATATCCAACTCTGCTGAAAGAAACAAAGAGCGAAATACTCGCCTCCTCACAACCGTATTCAATATGTCCTTGCGACAAGGCATTGTCCTTCAGATTGGAAAAAGGCTAACGTGACACCGATTTTTAAGAAAGGAGACAAAAAGTACCAGGTAATTACAGGCCCATTAGTCTAACTTCGGTTGTAGGTAAGCTACTTGAGGGCATAATTAGAGACAAAATTGTGAGTTACCTGAAAGCCACTCATTAATTGGGGACTCACAACATGGCTTCCGAAATAAAAGATCCTGCCTATCAAATCTATTAACCTTTTATAACGACCTCTTCACTGTTTATGACGTAACCAAATCACTGGACGTAGTCTATCTTGATTTCAGAAAGCGTTTGATAAAGTCCCGCATCATAAATTACTTTACAAATTAAAACAAATAGGTATTGACGGTCAGGTAAACCAATGGATCGCGAATTGGTTGAGCAACAGACAACAAAGAGTAGTGATTGACGGATTTAACTCAGAGTGGGCGCCTGTCACTAGTGGCGTCCCTCCGGGCTCAGTTCTTGGCCCAGTGCTCTTCATTATTTACATCAACGACGTGGATGTTGGACTCAATAACCGCATTAGTAAATTTGCAGACGACACAAAGATTGGTAACTCGGTTCTCACTGACGAAGACAGGCAAAGCCTCCAAGAGGATTTGCACAAAATTTCAACTTGGTCGGAAAGATGGGAGATGCCCTTTAACGTAGACAAGTGCCAGGTCCTTCAAGTTGGAACGAGGAATAAAAGTTTGATTACGAAATGCGCGGCGTTAAACTCAAAAGCGTTCAATGCGTCAAGGACTTGGGGTCAAAATCGCGTCAAACCTCAAATTCTCACAGCAATGCATCGATGCAGCAAATAAAGCGAACAGAATGTTGGGCTTCATTAAGAGAAACTTTTATTTAAGAATAAAGATGTAATACTCCCGCTCTACAACAGTTTAGTCAGACCCAACTTGGAATATGCGGTACAGTTTGGTCTCCCCACCATGCAAAGGATATTGCTAAATTAGAAGGTGTTCAGCGTCGGGCAACGAAAATTATCCCTTCCTTGCGCAACAAATCCTACGAAGAAAGGCTTTCTACCCTTAACATGTTCTCTCTTGAGAAACGTCGCCTCCGAGGAAAACTGATCGAATGTTTTAAAATACTTAATGGTTTCACGAATGTAGACAGATCAACATTGTTTATGATCGATGACACTTTGCGCACGAGGAACAATGGCGTAAAACTCAGATGTAGACAAGTAAATTCAGACTGCACCAAATTTTTCTTCACCAACGTTGTAGTGCGAGAATGGAATAAGCTCCCATCATCAGTGGTCCAGTGTAACACGATTGACTCCTTCAAAAATAAGCTCGACCGTCACTTCCTTCAACTTAATATCAACTAGAGTAGAAATGCAACGTTTTGGAGTCTTCTGATTAATGTAAAATCACTTAGGTTTAAGGACAGACCACCAAGTCTGGACCATGGGGTCTGTGTGGTCTGATTTTCTATGTAAATCTATGTAAATCTCTCTCTCTCGGCTGGTCACAAGTGCGGGAAGGTGACTTTCCACACGGCTTCAATTTTGGCGAGAGATAATTTTAGAGAATCAAATCTTAGACCGTTCCAAAGCCTCCCATAACATAAACTTACTACCTTCTCATAATTCAACATATAAACACTAGACTCCATCTTTCATATACCTTAGCGTTGAATAGGAGAGGAACCATATATACCCTTGTAGTAGCACGCTTGCATAGCCTTAACACTGGGAAGGGAAGGGAAGGGAAGAGGGAGAGCGAGCCAATCACAGGTTAGCGCTTGACAAGGTAGGAGATTGTTACCTATTTTAACCACATTCCTCATTATCATCCTATTTTGTGTAAGCCTATTGATTCCACCTTAGCTATTACTTGTTTATGGGTTGATTGATTGAGTGGATGGTAATGCTGTGGGTGTTTGTTTTGTTTTAATATGTATGTGAGTGTGTTAAGAGATATTGAGACGAGATTTTAGTGTGTGTGAACGAGTGTGAGACGCCATCTTCCCTCCTCTCTCCTCACTCCCTGGTCTCCCTCTCTCCCTCCCTCTCTCTCTCTATCTCTCTCTCTCTCGTGTCGGTCACTCCACACCTCTCGTCTCATCTTCACGCCGCTTCTGATCTGCAATGGTGAGGTTACGTTCAGGTTTTCTATTCATTTACCTGTTAATTGTTGTAAGATGTAATTTCCAGATGTAAGGTAACTCTCTCTCTCTCTCTCTCTCTCTCTCTCTCTCTCTCTCTCTCTCTCTCTCTCTCTCTCTCTCTCTCTCTCTCTCTCTCTCTCTCTCTCTCTCTCTCTCTCTCTCTCTCTCTCTCTCTCTTCATCATCGAGCACTTTGACAGATTAACTCAAGAACATTGTCATCAGTCCATCATTAAGAGAGGTAATAAGGAAATGTGTGTCTGGTTCCCTTGTCTACCAACTCCTCTATTCCTCCCTATGTGTCTTGACTTCAACTTTAACCCCCTCTTCAACTTCCCCCATCCTCTTCATCTTTCCTCCCTCTTCATCTTCCCTCCTTCATTTTTTCATCCCTCTTCATCTTCCTCTCCCTCTTCTTCTCTGTCTTCTCATTCATTCTTTCTTCTCTATCTTCGCATTTTCATCTCATGTGACTTCTTCCTAGTACTATTTATTCACGCTCCTCTTTCTCTACTCCCTGCTCTTTACTCTCCTGTCTTTCTATTCATTCTTCGTTCTACTCTTTTCACCTTTTATCTCTTGTGACTTCTTTCTAATACTATTTCTTTACTCCCCTTTCCTCTTCTTCCTACTTTTTTTTTATCTTCCAGTTCACTCTTTCTTTCTTATCATCTTCATCTTCCTACTCTTACTTTTTTTTTTATCTTACAATTCATTCTTCTTTCTACTCTTTTTTGCATCCTCATCTCCCACCCTGTGACTCTTCTTCATTTTATTGACTTATTTTCTTCCTATTCTTCCTCCCGCGCCTATTCCATTTTGCACCTCTTCCGCCTCTCATATTCCCCTCCTCTTCCCTTCCTCCCCCACCCCCCCTTTGCTCCCCATTCTCTTCTCTTTATTGTTTTATTGGATACAAAATTTATATATGAATAAAAAACGAGTAAGTGAGGAAGGAAGTTGTATTTGTTATGAGAGAGAGAGAGAGTCCTCATCTTAAAATGGGTTAATGAAGAGCTAATGGAGGCTAATGAGAGGCATTAGTACCGATTATTGTTATATTTATTCCTTCTGATGTAGACACAAACAGCCTACCGATATATTATACGGAGGAGGAGGAGGAGGAGGAGGAGGAGGAGGTGGTGGTGAATAAGTACGTATTCTTGGAGAGAGAGAGAGAGAGAGAGATTTAATTGTTCAATTTCAATTCAGTTCGGTTGATCCCAATATTTTTCAAGTGGCTTTGTCTTTTTCGTGTTGCTACCATGTGTGTGTGTGTGTGTGTGTGTGTGTGTGTGTGTGTGTGTGTGTGTGTGTGTGTGTGTGTGTGTGTGTGTACCCTCCTTCACGGTGGACTGCTGTTACAAATGTGTATATATTACTTGTTGATGGACTGTGTGTGTGTGTGAGGGTGTGTGTGTGTGTGTGTGTGTGTGTGTGTGCGTGCGTGCGTGTGTGTGTGTGTGTGTGTGTGTTGTAGATTAACGTACATGGTTTAGGTGTTGTGTTCGCTTCTTGCTTATGATAGATATTTTACTTAACACAAGGAGAGAGAGAGAGAGAGAATAAATCATGACTCCCGGTATTTTGTTCATTTCGTTGTTTTCGTCTGGTGTTTTGACTCCTCGCTCTTCCTTCCGCGGTATTTAATTTCCTCACCTTAATATTTTTCCTCACTTGTATTTTGCCCTTCGCGCCTCCATAATAATTTTTCCCTGCGTTCCTCCTTGACTACCTGAGGCGTGGGTAGGCTTGGATTAATTACCACCTTCACTACCTTACCTGTGACCCCTTACCTGTGACCTTATTTACCTGGCCTTAAATATTTAGGTACCTATGATTTTACAGTATAGAGGGCATGTGTGTGTATTTATTTCCTTTATATATTGTGTATGTATAGGTATGTGAGTGTATTTATTATGTGTTTGTGTATGTGTGTGTATGTCTGTCTGTATGTATGTATGTTTGTAAGTACGTAGGTTGGTAGGTAAGTAGAGACATTTAGTGTATTCTAGTATGTAATAAGTTCTCCATTCCTTTTTATATTACTTTCTCTCCTTACCTCCCTTCCTCCCCCTCTCCCCCTTTCTCTCCCTCTCTCCCCCTCCCTCCCTTCTCTCCCTGCTAAGTAATAATTCCTACATCACCGCCGCGATGTACTCCCGTTTCCATAGTAACACACACACACACACACACACACACACACACACACAGACACACACACACACAAGCCTCCCTTATTCTTCTTATATCCCCTTGTTCTCTTCCTTCTTTCTTTTATGCCCCTCCTCCTCCTCCTCCTCCTCCTCCTCCTCTTCCTCTTCTTCCTCATCCTCTTCCTTCCTCCCCGTGTTGCCCTCTCTCATGTCCTATTGATTGGATGTCACAAGCATATTAAATCCTCCACTTTTATGATGGTAAAGGGATTGGATCTGCTTATTTTTTGTCCCTATGACGATCAGGTTTATCGTGATTAAATTCGAAGAGCTTATTCTCTCTCTCTCTCTCTCTCTCTCTCTCTCTCTCTCTCTCTCTCTCTCTCTCTCTCTCTCTCTCTCTCTCTCTCTCTCTCTCTCTCTCTCTCTCTCTCTCTCCCCTGTACTCGTTATTTTCTTGTTTTTTGATATATTTTTGGCTGAGTGTGTTGAGGAAAATATAAATCACAGTAATGTCCTCCGTATGTGTTCAGTGAGTGAGGAAAAATGGATTATGTTTATTATTAATTCAGGAATTTATCTTGTGCGCTATTTTACTATTACAGATGATGATTTGTATTATTGCCATTGCCATTATCATATATTACTATCATTTCTTGTTTTCATTTTTTTTTTTTTTTTTTGCTTTCACATGGGCATATACGTATATTTTATTGTATGCATCATTGATAATACTATAATCATTTTGCACTATATATTTTTTTTCCTTTTTTTTCTTCTATATAGATATACATGTACCTTCTTTGTACGGCGTCTGTATACGTGACTCAGTATTCGTCGGTACTTGTGTGTTATGTATGCCTGTTTATGCCTCTTCCTCTGTGTATACATTTATTTATAGGTTTAAGGGCCCAGGATTTACTTTTTTGTATGCTGTCTATGGTGTTTAAGTGTATTCGAGTATATGCGATCGGGCATCTGCGTGGGAGCTTGCTCGGGAGGACCGCTAGGAGTATTGGCGGTGAGTGAGTGAAGCGACGCACCCGGGCGTACGCTCCCCATGGGTAGTTAGTAATAGTATGAGACTTAGCATTCGTCGGTACTGTGCGTGTCATGTATACGGGTTTATGTGTGTTCCTCCGCGTATACATGTATTTAAAGGTTTACATGTATTTTTAAAGGCCCACGGTTTATGCACTCCGTCAGGAAGAGGCGTGGTGTTAAGCTTTTAAACATCCTTTGGCGCTCAGTGCAGCACCCAACCGTTCCCTGATAGCTAGCCAACCCCACGCTGTTACTCTTTGTCTGCTTGCTTACTGTGTCTGCCTGTCTCTCTCTCTCTCTCTCTCTCTCTCTCTCTCTCTCTCTCTCTCTCTCTCTCTCTCTCTCTCTCTCTCTCTCTCTCTCTCTCTCTCTCTCTCTCTCTCTCTCTCTCTCTCTCTCTCTCTCTCTCTTTTTTCCCCTGTCCCATTACGATCTCCCTTTCATCAGTATAGTCCGTTTCCTTCCCTCTTCCTCCCCTTTCCTCCAATCTCATATTCCTCATCTCCCTCTTCTCTTTATTTCTGCTCCATCATTATCCGCCCTCCCTTCCTCCCTCCCTCCTCCCTCCGTCCCTCCCTCCTCGTCTGTCTGTCTGTCTGTCTGTCTGTCTTGTGGTCGTTTTTGTAATCCTTGATCTGTATTGAAAGGTTGAGTCTGTCTGTCTGTCTTCCTCGTATGTGTTTTGATCCTGATGGTTTGTGGTTGTGGGTGTATTGCTAGCGAAGAAAATATATATATGATGGGCATTCTTTCTCTTTCAGTTTATTTACTTATTTACCTGTCAGTCTATCTACCTATCTTTCATAAATCCACTGGAACACAAAACAGATGAATAAATGTCAGAATGGGGAAAAGTAGAAATGATCATGGAAGAATATCACGTTGAACACTTTTCTATGATAATCTGTTCCAAAATAACTTGCGTGGGTGAGTAACGAGAATTAAGGGCATTTTTTTTTAGACAGAATGTATATCTATTTTTATTCACTTTTTTTCCTTGCTATTCAGACACAAAGACACAGCCCCGCACGTCGTTAACTGGCTTCTGTATATTTATGTTTGTATGTCTGTCGTATATCATGTATGTCTGTATGTATGTATATCTCCCACTTTCTTCCACTTACTGTCTCACGTTCTGTCTCTCTCTAATGTCTGTTGTGTAATGTCTGTCTAATGTACCTGTCTGTCTTTTCCCTGATATATTTTTCCTTTCCTCTCTTTCTTTTTACGTTTTCTTTATTTCTCCCTCTCTCTCTATTCCTTCCCCTCACTGTCTCACTCTTTCTCACTAATCTCTGTTGTGTTATGTCTGTCTAATACTGTGCCTGTCTTTTCCCTGATATGTTTTTCCTTGTTGTATTAGTACGTATTAACAGGTACGCGGCTAGTTTGGCTTTTTTAATTCCAATATAGGGACGGAGTTATTTAGGAGTGTTGGATATTGACAGTTAAGTCGATATATTAAAAAAAAACAGTCGTGAAAAGTGATATAAAAAAAATCAACAAAACCAACCGCTTACGTCCAGAAAACACACACACACACAAGACAAAACAAATCGTCCTCATTATTGAAGACTAATACGGTGTTAAAAAAAATGAGGCGTGTGTATTAGTCGCCTTTCATCGAGCTCTGTAGCACCGGCGAGGCTGTAAATAGAGGACTGAGTGTTTTATTTTAGGTCTTCCGTGAAAGGGGGAGACGTGGGAAGGCTGATGCGGCGCGGCAATGATCCAGATTTATTTGTACTTGCATGATTCCGTGAACTACAGCGGCAAAAGGATTTCCACTTGGCGATGATTTTTTTTTTTGTTTCGCTGGAAGACTCGCATTGTTATATATATGTGTGTCTGATTTTTTTTTCTCTCTTTTCTATTAATTTCATATATGTATTTTTTATTAGTTATTTTCAGGTGGTTATCTTACTTTTTAATATCTTGTCGCTGCAGAAGCACTTATCAATCTTGTTTTCTTGTCTTATTCTTTCATTTATTTGTCTTCTGTTCATATTCGTTTTACCCTATTGATTTAACAGTCGTTTAATTTACTAGCTAATTTTATGTGGTTTTCTTACTTTTTTTAATTGCTTGCTGCCTAAACACCTGTCAGTCTTGTTATTTTTTTTTATTCTATTTTTTGTCCATTTTTTTGTTCGCCTCATTCTGATTATTTATACCCCATTTGTTATTTTTCTTTCCACACCTATTTTTTTTCCTCGCTTCTTTTCAGTAACGCCTTAGCTCCTGTCATTCTGCTTGTTACATTTCTTTCTATTTTCTTTTTTTTCCTCACTTCTCTTACCTGCATATTTTTTACCCGCTTTCTGACCTGTTTTCTCCCTCTAACTCTTACCCCTTGTCTCTTTCCTGTAATATTCTAACACACGCCTTTACCTGTTACCTTTCTCTTTTTTCTAATTTTCTTCGTTTTTTTTTTTTTTGTCTCATTTGATTCTTTGCTGTTTTTTCTCTCTTTCTAACCCTCAGTCTTCTCGTCGTCTTGTTCCAGTATTTTTAGGACGTGTTATTCAATGATATTTTCGTTTTCTTTTTTTCTTATACTTTTTAATTGCCTCACCTTATTTTCCACTCCATTTTTTCTCTAGCTTTCAAACCTTTCCCTCGTCTCCTTCCTGAAATATTTCAAAACCTGTCATTTCACGTTCTTTTCCTTTTATTCTTTTATTTTTATTTTTGTTTCGGTTCGTATCAACCTCTCATTTTCTATTCCTCGTTATTTATTTCCTCCTCGTCTCTTTCCAGAAAACTTTAAACGCCTGTCATTTTGTGGTATCTTTCTATTATTTTTCTTTTCTCTCTTTCTTTTTAATTTTGTACTCTGATTTTTTATTCTTATTTGTCTTTTTCTTCCTCGTCACTTTCCAGAAATCTTATATCATCTTTTATTATCTATTCTTTTTTCTTTTATTCTTTTTTTTGTTTCATTTCAACTTCTCATTTGCTATTCTGGTTTGTCGTTTTCTTCCTCGTCTCTCCAGAAATATTTAACATGTCATATTGTACTTTTTTTTTGTTTTTGCGTTTGTTTTTATTCGTTTCAACCTCTTATTTTCTATTCTTGTTTATTTTTCTTTCCCTTCAACTTGCTCTTCGTTTTCCTCGTCTCTCTCCAGAAATATTTAACATGTCATATTGTATTTTTCTGTTGTTTTTGCGTTTGTTTTTATTCGTTTCAACCTCTTATTTTTATTCTTGTTTATTTTTCTTTCCCTTCAACTTGCTCTTCGTTTTCCTCGTCTCTCTCCAAAAATATTTAACATGTCATATTGTCATATTTTTCTGTTGTTTTTTCCGTTTGCTTCTATTCGTTGCAACCTCTTATTTTCTATTCTTGTTTGTTTTTCCTTCCCTTGAACTTGCTCTTCGCTTTCCTCGTCTCTTTCCAGAAATCTTTTAGCATGTCATATTTTTTTCATATTTTTCTTTCGCTTCGTCTTACCCTCTGATTTTCTCCTCCATTTGTTTGCGTTCTCCCTTCCGAATCTTTTCCCTCGCCTCTTTTCAGTAATCCTTTCGCGCACTTCACTTGTTTTATTTACGTCCCCCTCTTCGCTCTATCATCAAATGCTCCTTCCTTCTTTTTATCCTATTAGTGTCTCTTCCTCCTCCTCTGCTCCCCTCTCCAATTCTCATTCTTTTTCTGCTTAGTTTCACTTCCCCTTTCATCCTTAATTTTCAAATATTCCTTTCCTTCCTATCACCTTTCCACTTTCACCTCTCTCTCTCCCTCTCTCTGTCTCTCTCTCTCTCTCTCTCTCTCTCTCTCTCTCTCTCTCTCTCTCTCTCTCTCTCTCTCTCTCTCTCTCTCTCTCTCTCTCTCTCTCTCTCTCTCTCTCTCTCTCTCTCTCTCTCTCTCTCTCTCTCTCTCTCTCTCTAGCTACTCATATATCTATTTATCTATTTGCACATCACCATTTTATATATATTTGCTGTTTTCTCTATCTATATCTACCTATCTATCTGTTTATCTGGAACTTCAATCTGTTTTCTGCGTAGGGGATCATGTTCTTGTTCTTATCCTAGGGTTGTTAATGTTTTGGTCTATTTTCTACTATTTACTCTTAAGAATCTATTGGACCATTTATCAGTCTTACCTTGTGGCCCTCATCTGCCCTTCTCTAGCCATCAGCCGTCCACGTAAGGTCCAGAGATAGCTAGACCATGCACCCCTCCACACACACACTGACACACACACACGCACTCACACATACACACGTGCCCACCCTCATCCACCACCACCACCACCGCCACCACCAATCGCCATTACCACCACAATACTCGTCAGCTCCCGCGGGGTTCCTGGCTCCTCCGGCGTGCCTTTGTTCCGTCTTGTCGCCAGTTTGTCCCCCGTTGTCCGCCCGTGTATTGGTGTGTAAGTGGTGTGTGTGTGTGTGTGTGTGTGTGTGTGTGTGTGTGTGTGGAGGCTCGGACATACACCTGCCCTCCTCTGTGTGTGTGTGTGTGTGTGTGTGTGTGTGTACGAGAGGGAAACGTATAGATGATAGAATATAAGTCAAATGCAAATGGACAACTTAAGGAAAATAAAATAATGGTTAACCGAATAGAAGATGAAAGTGGCTGAGAAAAGGAAAAGTCACACTCGACTCCTTACCCCGACCTGATGTTTTTTTGCCGCACTCCCTTTTCCAACGTGTCCAGATCACCTGCTGCACCTTTTTTACCTTTCCCCGCCTTCCCCTCGGCTTCTTCCTGCATTCTACTCTCTTATTCTCCCTCGTCCTCCCTCGCGTTCTCCCTTTCTCCTCTTTGCATCATTCCTCACTTCTTCCTTCTCGTCTTCACATTCTCTTCCTCCTCCTCCTCTTCTTTTTCGCTTTCTCCTGACCTAACCACATATTTTCCCTTTCTCTCCTTTCTCCTTCATTTTATCTCCTCCTTTTTCCCTTTCTGATCATTAAAATGTGTGTTCCTTCTCTCTCTCTCTCTCTCTCTCTCTCTCTCTCTCTCTCTCTCTCTCTCTCTCTCTCTCTCTCTCTCTCTCTCTCTCTCTCTCTCTCTCTCTCTCTCTCTCTCTCTCTCTCTCTCTCTCTCTCTCTCTCTCTCTCTCTCTCTCTCATTCCCCTCTGATTCCTTCCCTTACTACCGCCATTTCTTCCCCACAGTTCCTCTCTTTATCTCTCTCTCCTCTCCACCCTCTTTCTCTTATGCTTTCTTTCATTTTCTTCTTTTTATTATTTTCCTTCAGTTCCACTTCTTCGTTTTAAAATATTTGGCTTTCTTTGTGTTTTTGCTTCATCTTCCTTCTACATATGTATTTTTTTCTTTCTTTTATCCTTTCTTTTCTTCATTCTCGTCTTTGTCCTCCTCTTCCTCCTCCTCCACCTCTCATCTCGCTCAAATCCTCCTCCTCTCTCCACCTTCCCTTCCTCTAAACCACACTTCATCCTCCCATCACTCTTACCTCACTTTTCTCCTTCAAAATCTTCCCCTCTCTCTCTCTCCCTCTCTCCTCTAGAGCCTCCATAGTGACCTCCTCTTTCTCTTCCTCCTCCTCCTCCTTTTCCTCTGGCATCTCTCCTCTCTCCTCCCTTCCCTCACATATTTTCCTCCCTAATCTTATCTTCTATTCTCATTCCTCCATATTCACCCTGTTTCTGTCTCTCTCATTATATTGCGTCTTCCTCTTACCCTAATCTTCCTCTGTCTCTTCCCCTCTCTTTCTATATCCTTTCCTTCCCTCCTTGCCTCCTTTTTTCTTTTCTTTTCTCTCTACCATTCGATTTGTCTTTCCTCTTCTTATTCCTTTTGCTCTTCCCCTCTTCCAACACTCCTTCCCTTTTGTCCTCCATCTACTCTTTCTCCCTACTCTTCCTTTTCCTTCTTTCTCTTTCATCATTTTCTCTTCCTCTCTTCCACATCTTCGCTACACACCCTCCATTTCCTGCTTCGGTCATCCTCCCCCTGTGTCTTCCTCTCCTCCTTCCACTTTTCTCCTCCTCCTCTCTCCTCCTCTCTGTTTTCTCTTCCCCGCTTCTCACCCTCCTGTACTACACACTCTTCCTCCCCATCTTATATCACCTTTCCCCCTTCTTTCTCTATATATACTTCCTTTCCTCCTCTTCCCTTCTCTTCGCCTTCCTTTGTCCCTCTTCTCACTTTCCCTTCCCTGTTTCCCCCCTGTTTTCTCTCTCCCGATCATCCCCCGTCTTCCTTCCCTTATCCCTTCTCCCCCTCCTCCCCTGCACCCCTCTTCCTTCCTACATCCTTTCCCTCTTGCCATCCTCCCCCTCTTGCTCCTCCTCCTCCTCCTCCTCCTCCTCCCCGCTCCTCCCTTCACATCGTCTGAGACATTTTCCTCTTTACTGTGGCTGTCATTTCCACTCCGCATCTCACCGACTCGACAGGTAAAGAGCCAAAAATACGCCTCCTCCTCTTCCTCCTCCTCCTCCTCCTCCTCCTCCTCCTCCTCCTCCTCCTCCTCCTCTTCGGGTCTGATCCTCCTCAGATGCGGCGATCAGGACTCTTTGATCCTCCTCTTCCCCGTCCTGCTAATGATGCTCACTTGGAGGAGGAGGAGGAGGAGGAGGATTGAGATCTTATTGGTGGAGGTTGCGTTTCGGAGGGTGACAGGGGGAAGGGGGGGGGAGGGGGGGAAGTTGACCTGTTATGTATACCGTGTGTGTGTGTGTGTGTGTGTATGTGTGTGTGTGTGTGTGTGTGTGTGTGTGTGTGTGTGTGTGTGTGTGTGTGTGTGTGTGTGTGTGTGTGTGTGTGTGTGTGTGTGTGTGCTGTCCCCCTGCTTGTTTGTCATCTCTTGTCCCTCCTTTCCCCTCCTCCTCCTCCTCCTCCTCCTCCTCTTCTTCCTCCTCTTCTCTTCCTCATCTGTGGTCTCAAGTCAGGCAGTGGCATCTTCTTGAGGAGGATAGGGGGAGGAACAGAAGGAGGAGGAGGAGGAGGAGGAGGAGGAGGGAAGAGGGAAGAGGCAACGGAAAGAGGAAATGGGAGAGAAGAAGGAAGAGGAGGTGACGGTCAAAGGAAGAGAAAGGTGAGAGGTTGGGCAGCGTAACTCCTCCTCCTCCTCCTCCTCCTCCTCCTCCTCCTTCTCCTCCTCCTCCTCCTCCTCCTCCTCCTCCTCCTCTTCCTTCCCTTCTGAATGCCTCTATTTGTCGCCCCGGCAACCCCTCGCCGACACTGCTGCCTCGCTTCTCGCCTCTCATTAGCTCTCTCTCTCTCTCTCTCTCTCTCTCTCTCTCTCTCTCTCTCTCTCTCTCTCTCTCTCTCTCTCTCTCTCTCTCTCTCTCTCTCTCTCTCTCTCTCTCTCTCTCTCTCTCTCTCTCTTAACATATCACAAACAATCTTGCATAATTTATTCCTTTTTCCCCTCAGGTTAGTTATTCATTATATCTACATCATTCAGTTGTGTTGATTTTCTTTCTTCATCATTACTTTTCTCTTCATCCGCCAGAAATTCCTTTACGTCTAAATGCTTCTTTCTTAACATTCCCTTCCTGATATTTAGTCTTACTTTCTTCATTAACTAATTCTTCTTTTTTTCCTGTGTCTATCTTTTCTTTTTCCTTATAATTGTTTTTAGTATTATTATTTGTCAATCCTTTGTTCTCAATATGTCAGTCTTAACCATATATTATTGTTTCTTTCCTCTCGTATATATTCTTTCCTATTTTTTATTTCATCTCGTGTTCTTCTCTTCCAAACTCTTATATCACCCGGCACCTCTTTTCTTCCTCTGTTTCCTCTCCATATTCTCATTTTTCTTCCTTGCCACACATCAATTTTGTTCGTTTCTATCTTTTGTTGTTTTTCTTGTAACTTCTCTGTGCATTCCTTTCCTCCTTTCCTTTCTTTTCTTTTTTCTTACTCCATCTTTATTTTCCACCTCACATACATTACACATATTTCCCTCCCCCGAACCATCTGTAACTCTTTTTCACAAACATATTTCTTTCCTACTTTTCCCCATCAATCATTAAAACAAAAACACAAAAAACAATGAAAAAAAATCCCCCGTTCTAAGGGATCATCAATTCTCAAGAAGTCTCCGGTCTGTCTCCCCTTTTTTCACCCTTCCCTTTCTCTCCCCCTTTCTTCCTTTATTTTTAATTATGAAACTGTAAACAAAGGACCCGGATTGTTTGTTTTCCCCTCTGCCTTGAGTTCAAACGAGGGCGAAGGTGAGGAGGGGGTGGAGGAGAAGAGGGGAGAGTACGAAAGGGAGGGAGGGAGAGGAGTGGAAGGGAGAGAAACGGTTGAGGGTGACGGAGGATAAAAGTGAGGTGATCGGGAACGGCGAGAGAGAGAGAGAGAGAGAGAGAGAGAGAGTCCTTTCTCTCTCTCTCTCTCTCTCTCTCTCTCTCTCTCTCTCTCTCTCTCTCTCTCTCTCTCTCTCTCTCTCTCTCTCTCTCTCTCTCTCTCTCTCTCTCTCTCTCTCTCTCTCTTCAGCGCCGGGAAAAACAAAAATTCGTGTTATAGGAAAAGATGACGTTTTGTTCTTGCCGTCTTTCCTCTCCCTCCTCTCTCTCCCTCCTCTCCCTCTTCTCTCTTTCCTTTGAGCCTCGGAAACCTGTTGATAGGAGGGAGAGAGGGGAGGATGGAAGAGGGGATGGAAGGAAGGTAAGGGAAAGAAGGTGAGGCATCAGGCGAGGAGGGGGCTTCAGAGAGAGAGAGAGAGAGAGAGAGAGAGAGAGACTCACTCAATATAGGCCTATCTGAGTCCCCTTGCCAACCTCCTCCTCTTCCTCCTCCCCCTCCTCCTCCTCCTCCTCCTCCTCCTCCTCCTCCTCCTCCTCCTGCTCCTCCTCCTCCTCTTCCTCCTCCTCCTCCTCTTCCTCCTCCTTCTCCTCTTATGTAAGTTAGATCAATAATTAATGAAAGACCTGCTGCTTCCTGCCACCTCTCTCTCTCTCTCTCTCTCTCTCTCTCTCTCTCTCTCTCTCTCTCTCTCTCTCTCTCTCTCTCTCTCTCTCTCTCTCTCTCTCTCTCTCTCTCTCTCTCTCTCTCGATACTGTTTGTTTTTGGATCATTAATTGTTAGCGTAGCGTTTTGTGCGTGTTTGAATATATTTTTTTGTGTGTATGTGTGTATGTGTTTGTGTATGTATGTATGTATGTATGTATGTATGTATGTGGTTCTATTTACTCGTTGGACATTTTCACTTGGAATACATATAACACACACACACACACACACACACGCTCGTACATTATAAATACACATTGTTGATATGAGCCCCGTATTTCACATAAATTATTCATTATCGTAATATATTGTATCACATTTATATAGTAATGGATTGACGTAAGAACCAATGGGGAAATATTTGAATTTTTAACGCTGCCAGGAAATCATTCACTTCGTATAGTTTTAGAATCAACGTAAATGAATGAATGAATGAATGAATGAGCACGGAAATGAAGAGGAAGGGAAAGGGTAACTAATTGGAAATATAAGACAAATAGTGTGATTTGAACTTGATAAATAAAGGAGGAAGATAATAACTCGTGGAATAAACGTAAATGAATAAAGAAATGAGCATGGAAATTAATAGGTTTAGAATGAGTAACTAATTGGTAACATAAGACAAATAAACGTACTTAGAACTTGATAAATAAATAAGTAAATCAACAACTAACACCACCACCACTACTCCCACCCATCACTACCACCACCACCACCACCACCTCTACCCACACCTCTAATTGGCCAAGGAGACTGAAGTGACCTGCACGTAACTTAGAGCTCAGCCAATAACGCCGCGAGGGAAGAAGAGGGGGAGGAAGAGGGAGGAGGGAGAGTAAAAGGGGTACGCCGCGAGGGAGAGGAACAGGGAGGGAGGGGGAGGAAGAGGGGAGGATGGAGAGGAAGAGAGGCGGGGGCAGAGGAAGAGAGGAAGAGGGAGAGGAATAGTCGAGGAGGAAGAGGGGAGGAGGGTGAGAGAGGAAAAGGGGAGGAGGGAGAGGAAGAGGGGCGGGGGCAGAGGAAAAGGGGAAAAGAAAGAGGAAGATGGTCGGAGGGAAAGGAAAAGGAAGAAGGAAGAGGAAGAGAAGAGAGATAGGAAGATGCGGGAGGGATAAGAAGAGGGAGTGAAGATGGGAAAGGAAGAGGTCGAGTGAGAAAAAGGAAAACTACCCATAAGATGACCATGAGAGAGAGAGAGAGAGAGAGAGAGAGAGAGAGAGAGAGAGAGAAACTGAAAGAAAAGTCATTAACTCATAGTAATTGTCTTATCACAGCAACTTCATTACCTTAGTGACAGTAAATTAGTCCCACCTTCAGCCTCTAATGAAGAAAATGATAAATTCTACACAAAACGGATGAAAAAAAAAAAAAGGTGGGCACTTGGAAGACAGGTAAAGGTGGAAACACACACACACACACACACACACACACACACACACACAGAGAGTTAGTAAATTTTCCATGCATAAGAGATCAAAAAACAGAAATAAACAGACAGATAGATAGATAGATAGATAGATAGACAGATAGATAAAGCGTTAGAGCGAGAGCCAATTTGACGAACGCTCCTGCAAGAATACTAATTATCGCTAGTTGCCTGTAATTACTCTTGCCTCCTTGCCTCCCTCGCGTGTAGAGAAAGTTCACACAGTCTCTCTCTCTCTCTCTCTCTCTCTCTCTCTCTCTCTCTCTCTCTCTCTCTCTCTCTCTCTCTCTCTCTCTCTCTCTCTCTCTCTCTCTCTCGCATCTTTTTTTTTCATTTTCTTGACCAAATTTCGTTGTGTTGTGTATTTTTTTTTGTTTGTGTTTCCATTTGTGTTGCTCTGTTAGGATTTAGTGTTGCATTTTGTTTTAGGTATTGTTGTTCTATTTTGTTGTTTTATTTAGTAGTGTTGCCTTTGTATTGTTATTGGGAACGATCGGTGGGGCGTGAGGGCCTAGTGCTGTTTGGATTATTACGTGTGTGTGTGTGTGTGTGTGTGTGTGTGTGTGTGTGTGTGTGTGTGTGTTTACCCTTGTTTTAGTGCCATTCACCAACAAAAATAAATAGATTACACATTCCAACAACAACAACAAAAAAAAAAGCAAATAAATAAATAATAAATAAAAATACAAACATAAATCACTACAGCACGCAACTTCAATATAAACCTTTTTTCTTTTTTTGTTGCCTGATTTTCCATGTTTCACTAGTTCTCTCTTACTCGCGATTTCGTCTTTTTTTCTCGTCTTTCTCTTCCTTCTCGTTTACTTTGTTTTCTTTCATCTTTATCTTCCTCCTTCTTCTCTACCACCATCCTGCTCTTCTTTCTCACAGATGCTGAACAGACCTTTACTCCTTCTATTCCTTCTCCTCCTCCTCCTCCTCCTCCTCCTCCTCCTCCTCCTCCTGCCCCGTGGCCCCGAAACACAGCAGAATATTCTACCTGTGCATATTTTTGGGGTAATATGCTTTAAAGGACTAGCATGGGCCGGTTTGGAATTTAATCTGGGCAACAATATCTAATATCGGCGTCTGGGCATTATTGGAACCCGGGCTACACCACCACCACCACCACCATCACCACAACCACCACCATCACCATCACCACCACCACCACCTCCTCCTCCTCCTTTACATTCTCAAAGCTCATAATCCCCATGCATTGTTTTTGCAGTTCACTTACCTAATTGATTCCTTTTCTTTGTGTCCTTTCTTCTTGTGTGTGTGTGTGTGTGTGTGTGTGTGTGTGTGTGTGTGTGTGTGTTGCTTTCCTCTTCATCTACTCCCTTTGGTGGTGGTGGTGATGGTGGTTGTGGCTTTGTTGTGAAAATCCATGGAAGCATCTGTCGGTCTTTTTTTTTTCTTTCTCTCCTCCTTTGTCTGTCTGTCTTCCTGTCTGTCTGTTAGCATCGGATTCTTTCTTTGTTTCTGTCTTTTGCGTTCTGTCCTCATGGTACACACACACACACACACACACACACACACACACACACACACACACACACACACACACACACACACACACACACACACACACTTCCCTGCCCGTCTTAGTGACTTTAACTCTCCATTCTTTCCTCTTTGTAGAAGGAAGAAAATGGGAAGAGGGAGGGAAGGGAGGGGAGGGAGGGGAAGGGAAGGAGAAATGGATGGAGACACGAGACCTTGAGAGAGAAGGGGGGAGAGGGAGAGAGGGAAATGGATGGAGGCAGAGACGAGGAAAGGGAAGAAAGAGGAAGATTGTCCCTCCACATTTAGCCATTAAGCAACGACTAGCTTCTCAGATTGGGCCGAACAGTGGAGGGAAAAAGAAGGAGGAAAGGAGAGAGAAGAAGGGAGGGAAAAAAGAAACGGGGAAAGTATGTAGGGTGGAAATAAGGTCTCGTCTGGAGGCTGGAGGGCGAAGATGCGAGAAGGAAAACAACCAAAACTTCCGAAAAAAGTGAACGAAAAAAAGGAACACTGGGAAAATGAAATAAATAATAAAACGCCTTTAATCTTGTACGAGGTGGAGGAGGAGAAGGAAGAGGAGGAGGAAGAGGAAGTAGAAGAAGAAGAAGAAGAAGAAGAAGAAGAAGAAGAAGAAGAAGAAGAAGAAGAAGAAGAAGAAGAAGAAGAAGAAGAAAAGGAGAACAAAGACGAGTAGGAATAGAGGAAAGGGAGTGAGGGAATGAGGAAGGGAACACTCACCTAAGATAATATAGAACGAAGGAAATAAAGTAGGGAATGAATGGTAAGGAATGACGAGTAGGAGCAGGAGTAGGAGCAGGGGTAAGCAGGCGAGACAGGGAGGGAGGGTAAGAAGGGAATACTACACCTAAAAAATATAGACGGAAGGAAATAAAGACGGGAAGGGAGGGTAAGGAAGGAGGGCAGATACACGTTCTTTCCCACAAACTCTACTCAAGGCGAGGATGAGACGAGCCAAACACGACCGAAACAGGGACATAATGAGCCACGGACATATTACATGGACACACCAACCAGACGGAGGGAAGGGAGAGAGGGGAGAAGAAGGAGGGGTGAGGGGAGGAGGGAGAAGAGGAGGGGAACGGGGGGCGAGTGTGTAGGTGCAGAAAGAGACTCCAACCGACCCAAAAATGTGGAAAAAATGGGGAAGGGGTGAAAGGAACGCAATTTATACCTTCTGCTTGAAATGGGGAGAGGGGTGGCGGGGTGGGGAGATGGGGACTGAGTTTGAGACGTGGAGTGATGCCTCTGAAGGTGTCTGCTGGGGATTGGTTTTCTTAGATGGGGAGGTTATGGGTGCAGCGTATATGGCGGAGGAGGAGGAGCAAGAGGAGGAGGAGGAAGAAGAAGAAGAAGAAGAAGAAGAAGAAGAAGAAGAATGGTGGTGGTTGTTGTTGTGTTGGGTGTGGTGTGGTGCATTGAGAGAGAGAGAGAGAGAGTAAATAAAAACCCACAAAAACCTCTAACAAAAAAAATACCGTCTTTTAGCCTTCCCTGCATTTCTTACTAATGAAACATGTAACTTTTTATCCCCTTCTCTTATTTTCATACCCGGAAATGTTGAAAATATATGTAACAATTATATTTTCCTTACTTCTTTTCCACTGTTGTCCTATTTTTCCTTCCTTTATTCTCTGTTTTCACTTATTCTTCCTTTCTCCATTGCACGAAATTCTGATCTTTAAATTTCCCAGTGAAAATAATGCGAGGTGGTGGAAGGAAAGGAGAGATGAAGGGAGGGAAGGGAGGGACGGAGGGAGGGAGGGAGGGAAAGTGGAGTGTAGTGAGGGAAAATATTTCTTCTTTCCTCCTGAGGCTTGTGAATGTCCCCCGCAAGAAACACACTTACCTCAGCCCGTGTGTGTGTGTGTGTGTGTGTGTGTGTGTGTCTGGTGGGTGGGTGGGGTGTTACCTGTTTTGTTGTCATTGTTATTTTTATTCTCATCCTTACACTTATTCCTATTCCTTCACCTCTTTCTTCTCTACTACTGCTACTACTACTACTACTACTACTACTACTACTACTACTACCAATACTACTGTTATTAGCTATTACTATCTAGATAAGTATGCAGTTTGCCATTGTACACACACATATATATATATTTATGTATATTTATTTTTTATTAATGCATTCTTTATTTATTTATTTTTGTTTTTTTGTGTTGATATATTTATGGCTATGTTTTAGGTGGACTTCCGGGTCACCTTTACTCTCTCTCCTTTTCTTTTTTCTCTTTCTTTTTTCTCTTTCTTTAAGATGTCTTCCTTCTCTTTCTCCCGCCTTTATTTCTCCTCTGGGAATTTTGCAGTTCTCCGCATTTCCATGGATTATATATTTGTAGTTCTTGTTATTCCCATGGTTCCTCTCCCTCTCTCTCTCTCTCTCTCTCTCTCTCTCTCTCTCTCTCTCTCTCTCTCTCTCTCTCTCTCTCTCTCTCTCTCTCTCTCTCTCTCTCTCTCTCTCTCTCTCTCTATCTCTCTCTCTCTCTCCCTCTCTCATGGGATTTGCTGTTCCATTGTAATTCTTTCTTCTCTATTTTCTCTTGTACACGGTAATCAACTTTTTTTTTCTTTTTCTTTCATTTTCTTTTTCTTTTCTTCGTCCTCTCCTGTCTTTCTTGTGCTCCCCTTCTTTATCCTCTTGTTTTCGTTGCCTTCGTCTCGTTTTATCACCCTTCCCACGTGTCTCTCGTCTTCTATTCGGTCTCTTGTGATTTCTTCCTCTCCTCCTCCTCCTCCTTCATTCCTCTTCTTCCTTCTCTTTGTTTGTATTTTTTTTCTTTTTTTACCGTCTTCTCTGTTGGGTTTTGTATTGTTTTGTTTTGATTTTTTTTGCTGCTTCTGTTTTCTCTTATTTTGCTTTCTTTTTGTCATGTTCTTCTGTTTTCCTTTTTTATTGCTTTACTATTCTTTGTTTGCTTTCTTTTTTAGTATTATAGTTGTTGTTTTTTCTTTGTTTTATTCATGTTTTTTTTTCAGTTTCTCCAGTTTCTTCCTTTTGTCTCTTCCTCCTCCTCCTCCTCCTCCTCCTCCTCCTCTGCTACATGGGGGAAGTTGTCTCTTAACACGTTTTCTTATTTTAGGTTCATGCCTCTGCACCCAACTCCAAGCTCCCCCCCCGGCCCCCCGCCCCCCGCACACACAAGGGAGAAGGGGGCATGAAGGGGCACAGGAGGGGGCTCAGCGTGGGGACTGCCGCAAGTACGACGTCGAGACCTCTTTCCCATGGGCCGAGGGGTCGTGGGTGAGGGGTCGTGATGGTCTGAACCCCCACTGTGCCTTCAACGCTGAGTCCCTGGTCCTGTGCTCTGTTCTCCCCTTCTCCCTCGACATCCTCCACTTCGAGTCTCCGCCATCGTTATTCGCCGTCTCCATCCGTTCAAGGTGAGCGGAGCGTCATTTTTCATTGTGGTGTAATTGATAGAAGTGGAGTTTTCATGTGGAGCAATACCGAACCACGACGATACAACTGTGCACTCCTTTTGTCTTTCCTTCTCCTCCACCCGTATCTTCTTCACTAACCCACTTCCTCTTCTTACTATATTCTTGATTGATGGAGTAATTGATTGAAGTTGGGTTTTCAGTGTGGAGTCATAGATGTAAATGGAGTTTTTAGTGTGGAGTCATAGATGTATAGTGGAGTTTTCAGTGTGGAATGATTATTGGAAGTTCGGTTTAAAGTAACTAATTTAAATGGGCTTTTCAACTTAGAATAATTGGTGGAAGTAGAATTCCCAGTGTGGCGTTGTGGATTTTTGCTATAACTTGTGCCCTCTTCTAAAAAACTGTACACGGATGAAAATAGACAGATCGCTTTATTGCTTTGCGAAAAACAGTGCAGATATATGAAGTTAACAAACCAATGTGTAAGAATAATAAAATAAAGCTTGAAAAAGAAAGAAAACACAGCCAGTCCTGCTTATTTCATCGTTAGCCAATCTGCAAGAAGACCCGATCCTTCTTTTTACAGTCCAACGTCATGTGATTAGGACAGGTTAAATCTCTCAATGTTGAAAGTAACTCGTGTCATACTGGCCAGTTCATAAATAGCGCTTGCTTATTGGTGGTTGCTATTGTGGGCGTGGCTTATTCTCGACGTTACCGTGAACTGCGGATACGAGGAGTGTTAGCTTTCTCGCTTGGAGTAATACTTGGATGGAGGCTGAGTGTTGACAACGAGTGTGGTGCAATTCATCAAGTGAAGTGCCAGCTTCCAGTGTTGAGTAATGGAGGTGGAGTGTTAGTTTTGCATGCTGAGTAATGGATGAGTGTCTGTCTGCGCTGTCTTAACCCATGGCTTCGTTCACTCCACTTCAAGCCGAGGAAACAAATGAATGTCCTTCCTTCCTCCGCTGCTCACCTCTCCGCGCCCCTCTGGCATGTGTTTGTTTATTAGTGGCGCGCGGTGGTGGCGGGGACGGCTGGAGGACTTATCAGGGCAGGGCTTTGGTAGAGGAGAGAAGGGAAGGGTAAGGGAAGGGAAGGTAAGGTAGAGAAGGGAAGAATTGGATAGGAAGGTGTGAGATACTGTTAGGATAGGTTAGGTTTGGAAGACTTAGCTGGGCAGGACTTCGGTAGGGGAGAGAAGGGAAGGGTAAGGAAAGGTAAGGTAGAAAAGTGAATAACTGGATAGAAAGGTGTGAGGTACTGTTAGGTTAGGTTAGGTTAGGTTTGGAGGACTTATATATAGCTGGGCAGGGCTTCGGTAGGGGAGAGAAAGGAAGGGTAAGGTAAGGTAAGGCAGATTAAGGAATGTTGGGATAGGAAGATGTGAGGTAAGGCTAGGTTATGTTAAATTAGGTTAGGTTTGGCTAGGTTAGATTAGGTTAGGTAAGTTAAGTCACTTGGCAGGGTAGGGTTTCGGTAGGGGAGAGAAGGGAAAGGGGAAGTAAGATAAGGTAGAAAGGGAAGGATGGGATATTAATATGTGATGTAGGATTTGGCAGGTTAGGGAACTTGGCTATTTACTTTGGGTAAGGGAGAGAAGAGAAGGATAAAGTAATATAGAGAAAGGAAGGGTTGGATAGGAAGGTGTGAGGTAAGGTTAGGTTAGGTAAGGTAGGCAGTTGAAGGAATGTAAGGCCATGGGCAAGACTAACTATTTTTTTATTTGTTTATTCTGGTTTCTTGGGTCGTCTAACAACGTATATATATCCAGTTTTTGTTTTGATGCATCCTCACCATATTTTATTCCTTCCGATTCTTACCTGTTTGTTATTAGTATATATATTTTTCTTTTCCGGGAAGTCTATCTTTTTAATTGAGTTTCTTCCTTACCTGACTTGGCTTTTCCTATTGTTTTCCGGGAGGCTTTGTGTGCTGCTCCGTCTTCCTGTTCTCCAGTATTTCATCTTTTTCCCCACCCCGTTGTGTTTTCAGCGTGTTCTTTATCTTTCTTCTGAACACTCCATCTTTTTCTTTCTTCGTTTTCCTCCTCTTCGTCTTTTTTGCCAATTCTTTATCGTTTTTTTTTATTGCATTATTTTTTTCTTTTTCGTCGCCATCATCATCACATTTATCTTCTTCTTCCTCTTTTTTTTATCTCACTCCATGTTTTGTCTTCATCTTATTTCTTGTCCTCCTTCTCTTTCTCCATGTTTTGTCTTCCTCCTATTTCTTGTCTTCCTCCTCCTCTACCTCTTTCTCCTCCTCCTCCTCTTCCTTCACCTTATTGTTCTTGAATCTTCCTCCTCTTGTCCTCCTCCTCCTCCTCCTCCTCTTCCTCCATGTTTTGTCTTCCTCCTACTTCTTGTCTTCCTCCTCCTCCACCTCTTCCTCCTCCTCCTCCTCCTCTTCCTTCACCTTATTGTTCTTGAGTCTTCCTCCTCCACCTTGTCCTTACCCACCACCACCACCACCACCGCCGCCGCCGCCGCCGCCGCCCAACAGCACCCCGTGTAGCAATAAGTGTCGGCGTACAAGACAGGTTTATGGAGGGCGGAGTAACGCAACAAGTCCCGCCCAGACAGTGTGCGGCGCCACCACCACCACTACCACTACTACTACCACAACGACCACTACCACAACCACTTACACTACCATTTCCCCTCCTCCACAGTATATCGCTTCCCCTCTTTTACTAAACCACCACAACTACTACCAATACGACCACTACCACCACAGCCACTTCCACTACCATTTCCCCTCCTCCACAGTATAACGCCTCCCCTCTTTTACTAAACTACCACTCTCACTACCTCTACCACAATCGCCAGTACCACACCAACACCAACACTACCACCACTATCTTTTTTTTTTGCCCCCTTTTCCATCTTCTCTCACTGCATCATCGGCTTCCCTTTTCCTCTCCTTTTCCTACCAAGACCACCATCATCACCACCACCCTCTTTTTCGTCCCCCTTTTCCTTCCTTCTCTCACTGCATTGCTTTTCCTTTCCTTTCCTTCTCCTGTTAAGACCACCACCACCACCACTACAACCAAAATTCCCCTTCTTCACCCCCTTCCCTATTCCCCTACTCTCATAACCTCCCCTTCCCCTTCCTTCTACCATTACTACTACCACCATCACTGCCCATCTTCTTCGCCTTTCTCTCTTTTCCTCATCACCACTATCACCATCACCAACATCTTTTTTTTGCTCTCCATTCTCCCCTCTCCTCTGCAAAGCCTCCCTTCAGCCTTTTCCTTTCCTACCCCTTCCTCTTTCCCTTCACACCCCTCCCCAGTAGTCCTTTCTCCTCCCCCCCCTTCTTCCCTCCCCATTCCCTCTCCCTCCCCCTGCCACACTCGTTACCCAAATGCCTCCAGCCTCCCGTGTCCCTGCAGTCAGCGCCCCCCCTCCCCCCTCTTCCCTTCCCTACCTTAACATACCTTCCCGTGCCTTTCTCCCTACCTCTCTTATCCATGTTTTCTTTTTCATTTCTTTAGTTCATGTTTCACTGTTTCTGGTCTTTTTTTTTTGTTGTTCTTCCTCAGTTCCTTATCTTTGCGTCTCTCCCTCCTTACTATTGTCTCCCATTATTTATTTTTTATCCTTTTTTTGTGTATTTTGTTTTCTTCTCTTCCCTCTCCACCTTACTTACCTGGTTCTTCAAACATATCTCTTTTCCGTGTATTCTCTCTTCCTCATTTATTTCCGTAGTGTATGTTGCTTCCTTCCCATCCTTACCTTACCTTACCTACCCACCTACATCCCTACCTACCTTCTTACCTTACCCTTGCTTCCATTTTTATTATTATTTTACTTTCCTCTCGCTCCCTTATTTTCTGTTTTCTTAATTTGTTTTCCTTTTTTACTTTATGTGGTTCCTGTTGACAAGCGTTTCACTTTTTTTTGTATGGTCTAGTTTATGAAAAGAAAGGCTGTTCTCCCCCTCCTTCCAAGTGTGTGTGTGTGTGTGTGTGTGTGTGTGTGTGTGTGTGTGTGTGTGTGTGTGTGTGTGTGTAATACAAGAGTGGGTCTCGGTCCTCTTTTCCTCCGTAGCAAAGGAGAGGAAACTACTACTGCTTTTTGTCTAATGGCTACAAGGGCGGCGGCGTGTCCTCCTCCTCCTCCTCCTCCTCCTCTCCTCCTCCTCCTCCTCCTCCTCCGGGCGGCGCCAAGCGGAGGGGAGCACGCCTTTTAATGGTGTCCCCAAGAGGTCTGCTGTGTTTCGGGCGGAGGAAGAGCATCATGTTCTTTTTACGTGGCCACATCCTCCTCCTCCTCCTCCTCCTCCTCCTCCTCCTCCTCCTCTTCTTCCTCCTCCTCTTCCTCTTTTCCTTCCCTTTCTTTTTCCTCTTTCGTCTCTTCTCAAAGCCCTTTCCCTTCCTGCGCTACATGTTTTCTTTTTTCTCATCATTACATACACATTTTTCCCTGAACACACCTTCTCTCAACAGTGTTCATTGATCTTTACTCTTAACACACTTTTTTTACAACGTAACGCACTCACTTTTCCTCTATAACACTTTTCCTCAATATTTGCCACTCATTTTTAGTCTAACAAACCTTTTTCTCAACGTTCCTTACTCATCTTGTCTCCTAACACACATCTTTCTCAACGTTCCTCAATCATATTTCCTCTAACACCTTTTTTTTTACATTCCAACCCAACATTCGACTCACATACCTTTTCTCAACATTCCTTACTTATCTTGTCTCCTAACACACATCTTTCTCAACGTTCCTCAATCATATTTCCTCTGACATCTTTTCCTTTACATTCCAACACAACATTCTTCTCACACATCTTTTCTCAACATTCCCTACTCATCTTGTCTCTTAACACACATCTTCCTCAACGTTCCGCAATCATATTTCCTCTAACACCTTTTTTCTTTACATTCCAACACATCATTCTACTCACACACCTTTTCTCAACATCCCACACCTACATCTGTCCCTCTAGCACATCTTTTCTCTAACACACCTTACCTCCAACACCCGTTTTCTCAGCATTCCAAACGCCTCTCCACTCTGCCTCACCTGGGACAACACCTGGCAGGAAGTACTCAGGTGTATATATTATCAACGCCTCCCTCTCCTTTCCCGCTCCAGCTCACAGCCTACACCTACGTTCCTCCTCTTCACCTCTCCTTTGTCTCTTTTTCCACTCCTCTAATGCTTTTCTTCTCTCTTCCTCTCCTCTGCTTCTCTATTCTACTTCGCCTCTCCTCTTCCACTCCTCTGGTTTTCTCTTCTACTTAACCTCTCCTCATCCATTCCTCTCCATCTATACTATACTTCTCTTCCACTCCTCCGGTTCTCTCTTCTACTTACTCTCTCCTCATCCATTCCTCTCCATCTATACTATACTTCTCTCTTCTTCCACTCCTCTGCTTCTCTGCTCTTCTTCTCCTCTTCTCTTCATCTCTTCTACTTCTCTACCACTTCTCCTTTCTTCCACGTGCACAAAAGCTACTCTACTTGTTGCTTACTTATGGATGGTAGAGAGAGAGAGAGAGAGAGAGGGAGGGAGAGGGAAAGGGAGAGGGAGAGGGAGAAGGAGTGAGTGTATGTATATGTGTTTTATCGACCCATAAAAAAAGGTACATCAGGGCTTCTTTTGGCTGTCTTATCAAGCAAAGGAACTCCCCGTCATCGCCTCCGTCGCCCTCACCAGCCTCGTCAAATAGTGTCTCCAAGAACAAGCTCAAGACGCCCAAAGAGAAACAAAAACACGAACTCAAAAAAAGAAAAGTTCCCTCTCTCAAAAAAAATGGCGGGTGATTTATAACCCTAAGAACTTTTATCCCGTTTTTTTCACCCGTATTTTTCTTTACTCTAAGTCCACCAGAGGATCGTACTGGAATATTCTTGTATACTATTCACATTATTTTTCGTACATACCCTTTTTTCATTTATTTACCTGAATGTTAATGAGTCCGGAGGCGTGAATTATTAAGCACAAACCCACGAGCGGAGGGAAAAGACGACCCCCAAGACGATAAGAAGTATAAATATTTGGCGTTACTTATTAATGTATTCCCTTTACCCTTCCTCTCCCTCCCTCCCTCCCTCCCCTCATGAACGCACCCGTGGCCACGACAAACACCTCCAGCAGTACCACTAGGAGGAGGAGGAGGAGGAGGAGGAGAAAAAACAAGTATGAAAACAAGAATATAAAGAAAAGCTGGACAGAGAAGGTGGAAGAATTTACTTTAATGAGGAGAAAATGATAACAACAGTAATAATAATAACAAAATAATAAATAACAATAATGATGGTATTATGAAAAAGAAAAGGAAAAACTAAGAAAAAGAACGAGAAGGAAGTTGAGTAGCGTGAGGAGGTTGTGATGCTTTACTGTGTGTGTGTGTGTGTGTGTGTGTGTGTGTGTGTGTGTGTGTACCAGCCGCCAATAATATTCAGGTGTACGTCTCTCCGCCGTTGACGAATCACCTGCGTCGTCAATTAGCAGGTGAAATGCGGCAGCGAGGACCAGGTGGACGGACACCACTTGGGAGGGGGAGATAGGGGGGAGTGGGAAGGAGGGTAGTTAGTGACCAGATTCCCTCCTTCCTTCTCCTACCCCCTCTCCCCCCTTTCTCTCCCCCTCTCTCCCCCACATAACTTAGAGGTAATTGATTTCCTCCTGAGACATGAAACACAGCTGCTCCTGACCATACGTTGTTGCTTTTGGAGGGGGAGGGTAGGGCTGTGTGTGTGTGTGTGTGTGTGTGTGTGTGTGTGTGTGTGTGTGTGTGTGTGTGTGTGTGTGTGTGTGTGTTTCATCCTCAGTCTCCCACCTTCCCACCTCTTTTTTTTTTTTCGTTTCGTGTCTACCTCATTTTATTTTTTTTCTTCCCTATTTTCTTGTATTTAGTTTCCTTTTTACGCTTTTTATCTCTTTAGTTTCTTCTCTTTTTGTTTGTTTGTTTGTATTCGCTTGTTTTGTGTTGTAAGAAGGTTGTTAGTTCCATTTTCACACACACACACACACACACACACACACACACACACACACCCGAGTGGCTGCGGCAGCTGGTCAGCCTCGCAATGATCTGCGGGAACGCAGCAGCGCTATGCCAGCAGCGCCCCACATCTGACTTAACCTAAGACCCGGCTCGACTTTTAATATGTTATTTATTATGTATAATTTTTATGTTTTATGTATTATTTATCTAAAGTATATTAAAAGATATGGTTGAGGGCCACAGTCATCGGCGTTCCGGCAGGGGCCGATGAATTGCAATGCGAAGAATCTAACCAATTGTTCCCATCGTAACTCCCTTCCGGATGCACACACACACACACACACACACACACACACACACACACACACACACACACACACGCACATACACACGCACATACACACGCACACACACACGCACACACACACGCACACACACACACGTCGAGAGAGAGAGAGAGAGAGAGAGAGAGAGAGGTATATGGGAATAATTTATGAGAGGCTGAACGACAGATAGATAGAAAGCTAAAAAAATAAAGGTGGCATTTGGGATAATAATAGCCATGCCGGAGTGAAGATGTGTGTGTGTGTGTGTGTGTGTGTGTGTGTGTGTGTGTGTGTGTGTGTGTGTGTGTGTACTTGAGCGATGACTAATGCGGCGAGGACTGGATGATTTGAGGAGGTGATCGATGGCTGAGTTGGGCTATAAATCGCATTATTAATAGTGGTGTGGACACAAGAGGGTTTGAGGGTGGGGTGGGATGCGACGGCGGAGCGGGGATGGGAAGGGGGGCGGTCTGACTAGCTAGGGGAGGGAGGGAGGGAAATGGGTTGGGGAGGATTGGTTAGGAAGATGAAGCTGGGAATAGGATTAGGAGGGAGAGGGGACAGTTAAAGGCGGGTTACTTGTCTTTAGCGAGTGACATATTAGAAACATGTCTGAACATGCTTAGATTATTTTTGGATTGTAATTGCTCTGTTACTAAATGCCACCTTCCTAAACACTCCGGCGCCCAAACACACTTATTTGACACGGTTTTTGTAGGAGTCTCGGGCATTTCCATGGGTAGTTTAATGTCCCTGGTGGTATTTTGACCCTTTTTCTGTACCATGAACCTAAAAACACTCATTAAAACCCGACTGATCTCCTTTTTGGCCTTTGGAGTAGTTGATGTGTGAGCCGAAAGCGTTTGAGTATACCTACCTGAGAGTTATACAAAATGAGCGGAGGTTACTTGTGTTTTGAAGGACAGGAGCTCACCAATAGCAGGAAACTGTTTATTATTTTGTCTCATTGTAAGAAGAGTAACTCGTGACCTCGTACTGAACGGAATAAGGCGAATGGGTTATACTGTAATTCATATCGGCAATAGTTAGCCATACAACATCAATATATTACTAAACGGTGAAGAGAAACGTGCTGATAATTAAAGTCAGACTCGAACACGTTAATATAGGTGTGATGAACAGACACTTTCAAAGGTCAAGAACATACTAACAAAGCTCCAGGATAATAAACACGCATCATTCAAAGCTTAATCGAGGGAAAAACCTTGTTGTAGCAGCGTTGTGGTGATTTCAAAAGATTCCCAGAAATTGCCTAAACTTGTGGTATAAACAGAAATTTATTTGAATACTTTGCACCTAGACTCAGGCAGCGGGACCTCATGCGACGAATTAAAGCACTTCGGGAAACAAGAGTTCACTAGGTCAGGAATGTTTTGCAAGTTTCCGCCACGCACCAAGCGAGGCTCATACACTAGGCTCAGAGGACCACTTGTGTGCGCTGAGGCCGAGGGTTCGATCCGGTAAAGGGAGTTCGAGCCTAATGCGAGTGGTGTGCAATTAGTAGCTTTAGTGGCGTTAACCCCTTGCGTTGAGCTCCGGCCCTCCACGCGACAATATTTTGCGCGGTAGTAGTCGTTTAATTTTGCGCGGTAGTAGTCGTTTAATTTTGCGCGGTAGTAGTCGTTTAATTTTGCGCGGTAGTAGTCGTTTAATTTTGCGCGGTAGTAGTCGTTTAATTTTGCGCGGTAGTAGTCGTTTAATTTTGCGCGGTAGTAGTCGTTTAATTTTGCGCGGCAGTAGTCGTTTAATTTTGCGCGGTAGTAGTCGTTTAATTTTGCGCGGTAGTAGTCGTTTAATTTTTCGCGGTACTAGTCGTTTAATTTTGCGCGGTAGTAGTCGTTTAATTTTGCGCGGTACTAGTCGTTTAATTTTGCGCGGTAGTAGTCGTTTAATTTTGCGCGGTAGTAGTCGTTTAATTTTGCGCGGTAGTAGTCGTTTAATTTTGCGCGGTAGTAGTCGTTTAATTTTACGCGGCAGTAGTCGTTTAATTTTGCGCGGTAGCAGTCGTTTAATTTTGCGCGGTAGTAGTCGTTTAATTTTGCGCGGTAGTAGTCGTTTAATTTTGCGCGGTAGCAGTCGTCTAATTTCTCCAACCTTTATTTCCCATTCCTTCTCCGATCCCTTCAATACCATTTACCTATTCCTCCCCTTTTACTATTATTATCTTTATTATAAGAAATGAGTAGGTAGGAAGACACCTACCGAACGGGCGCAAGCCATTCCCGGTGAGGTATATATGGGAGGTGAGAAGGGAGCTGAAGCCCTCCAAAGACCCTTCCCATGTCCTCACTAACCGTTTCCCTATTGTCTCACCAACACCGGAGAGTAGTTCAGCATGCTCTCTAAAGACAGATCCTCTCTCTATCAACACCACACTACATTCACACAACATATACACCTTTTCCCAAAATTCAAATTTCAAAATGGCGCACCTACATCACGAGTCAGGTCCCTGAGGAGGGGACCTAAATTCCCAGGGGGACTCCCCTTCTTCTGACTGCCGAGGAGAAATTCTTAACTCCTCCTCGAACTCTTTTCTTTCAATTTCTGCAACATTTCGCGTCTTCGTTCTAATTTTCATTCTGTGGAACATCATCTCTCCTCCTCTAAACCTCACCTTCTCTTCCTTACCGAAACACAGGTTTCTGAGGCTACTGACAGCAATCTCTACTCTCTTCCCTCCTACTATCTCTATCCTAAATTTCAATCCAAAGCTGGATGTTGCGCCTACGTGCGCAACGACATCACTTGCTCTCGTGCCCACAACCTTGACTCTTCTGAATTTTCCACCATCTGGCTAAGACTTCATTGTCATTCTATTACAAAATACGTCTGTGCTGTTTATCTCGCACCTAACTCTACTAACTATGTAAAATTCTTTGACTATTTGAACTCTAAAGTGGAGCACATCTTGACCCACTCTCCCTTCGCTGAAATCTCCATCCTAGGAGATTTCAATGTTCACCACCAGCTTTGGCTTTCATCCTCTTTCACTGACCATCCTGGTGAACAAGCCTACAACTTTGCTATCCTCAACGACCTAGAGCAGTTGGTCCAGCACCCTACACGTATTCCCGACCGTCTTGGAGACCGGCCCAACATTCTAGACCTCTTCCTTACCTCTAACCCTTCTGCTTATTCTGTCAAACTGTTCTCTCCGTTGGGCTCCTCCGATCACAATCTTATTTCTGCATCCTGTCCTATCGCTCCTGTACACCCTCTGGACCCACCGAAGAGGCGATGCTTCTGGCATTTTGCTTCAGCTCGGTGGGACGACCTGAGGATGTACTTTTCCGATTTCCCATGGAATGATTATTGCTTCCAGGATAGAGACCCCTCTGTGTGTGGTCAGCGCAACACCGAGGTGATTGTCTCTGGAATGGAGGCATACATTCCTCGTTCTTTCTCTACTCCTCACGCTAGAAAACCTTGGTTTAATCACGCTTGTTCTCGTGCTGTCAATGATAGAGAGGCAGCTCACAAAAGGTGCCAGAGCCTTCAAACTAATGCTAATTATGAACTTTACATTTCTGTCCGGAATCGTGCCAAATCTATTCTCCGACTAACCAAAAACTCTTTCATTAATAGAAAATGCCAAAACCTTGCTTTCTCTAACTCTTCCCGTGACTTCTGGCATCTAGCCAAAAACATCTCTTCTAACTTCACTTCTTCATCTTTCCCTCCACTCCTCAGTCCTGACGGCAACACTGCCGTCTCATCTATCTCTAAGGCTGAACTCTTCTCTCAGACTTTTTCTAAAAATTCAACTCTGGACGATTCTGGGCATATTCCTCCTACTCATCCCCCGTCTAACTTCTTTATGCCTGTTATAAAGATTCTTCAAAATGATGTTTTCTATGCCCTCTCTGGCCTCAATCCTCAGAAATAAAAGATGGGAAGAAGGGAAGGAGAGAAGTAATATATGGCAGGAAAGGTACAGAGGGACGGGAAAAAAAAAAGATAAAGCTAAAAGTAAAATAAGAAGGTAGAGGGAGAGGGATAAGCTGGTCTCCATTTCTTCCAATTTCTCCTTACCTCCTCTTCACTTCCTTCTCTTCATCCCATTCTCTTCCATTCCTTCCTTTTCATTCACGACGGACATCAACCCCACTCTTTATCAAGCTAAGACAATATTTGCCACTCATTTTTTCGTCTAACAAACCTTTTTCTCAGCATTCCTTACTCATCTTGTCTCCTAACACACATCTTTCTCAACGTTCCTCAATCATAAATTTAAGACATAATGAATAGTTGTTCTCAGTCGCTAGTATGTGGAGACCAATTGACTTGACCTGACCTCTCGTGGGCTTCCTGTATCTCTCCATCCTTATTTGCATCCAAGGTCTTTAAACTAGGCCAGAAAATCCGAGTTATATTAGCAGCAGGAGGAGGAAGAGGAGGAGGAGGAGGAGGAGGAGGCATATTATTTACAGTGTGTTCATATTTAACTCCCGTCCTCCCCCTCCCTCTCCTCCCCTCCTTCCTCCCCTTTCCCTCCCCCCCCCCCTCCCCCGCTGCCGTGAAGATGAAAAATGGCGGCTTACAACATTAAGAACCTAAACTCCGGAACAATACGAGGAAAATTTAATACAGGAAGAGGAGGAGGAGGAGGAGAAGGAAAAGCAGAGGAGGAGGAGGTGGTGGAGGAAAAAGAAAGGAAGAAATGGAGGAGGGGGATATGATAAGGAGTGCAAAGGCGATAAAGAGCAAAGAAAATGAATATAAAATAGGAGCAGAAAAATATGATGCGTAGGAGGAGGAGGATAAGAAGGAGGAAGAGGAAGAGGAGGAGATGATAAAAGGAAGTGCAAAGGCGATAAGGTGTAAGGAATATGAAAACGAAAAAGAAGCAGATAAAAAACAGATACGAAGGAGGAGGAGGAGAAGGAGAAGGAGGAGAATGAGGAAGAGGAGGAGGAATAAATTATAAAGAAATGCAAAGACGATAAAGAGCAAGGAAGAGCAAGGAAAAGTAATACAAAAGAGAAGAAGATAAACAGGAGGAGAGCACAAAACAGAAAAGACGGTACAGAGAGAGAGAGAGAGAGAGAGAGAGAGAGAGAGAGAGAGAGAGATACAGAGAAAGAGGGAGAGAGCGAGAGAGTCCTGGCCTGCCCCCGCACACCACAACTCCCAATTACACCCGCGCCTCGGCAGATAACTAACACTTAAGGGAAGTTACCGCCGTGTTTTAGCTCCAAGCCCGCCCGAGGCCCCGCGGCAGCCAGGAGTCGCACCGCTCCGGGAATTTGCGAAGCGAGTTAATAAGGTGTAATAGAATAATGGGAGAGGACTGTTTGATCATGTGCGTGAGGCTTGTTTGGGACTCATCGCTGTCAATAAGTGGAAACAGGGGGGGGGGGGGGAAGAGAGGGTGTAAAGAAAAGGGAGGGAGAGAGGAAGAGGAGGAGGTAAGATGTGGGGGAGAGGAAGCAACTGAGGGAAAAGAGGGAATAAGAAGAGAAGTAGAGGTTGATAAAGAAGTGGAGAGGAGGAAGAAAAGGAGGTAAAGATAAGATAGAAGAAAAGGGAAACAAAGTGAGGATAAGGTAGGGAGAAGTGATGGTGGTGGAGAAATGAAGTGGAAACAAGTGAGGGAAAAAGAGCCAATGAGAAGGGAAGGAATTGGAAGAGAAATAGAGGCTGCTAAGGAAGTGAAGAAGAGGTGGAAAAGGAGGAGGTGAAGATAAGATAGGAGGAAAGGGAAACAAAGGGAGAAAGAGGTAGGGAGATGTGATAGTAGTGAAGGGATGTAGAGGGGGATAAGGAAGTGAAAAGGAGGAAGAGATAAAAAGATAAAAAGAAATGGAAACAACGGAGAAGATAAAGGCAAGGAGAAAGAAAGATGGTAGTTTAGTAAATGGAGGAATAGATAGGGAAATAAAGAAGAGGAAGAGGAAACTATTAGAAGATAGGGAGAAAGGATATTTTAGGTAAGGGAGGGTAGAAAGGAAAAGGTAAGAAAAGTGAGTTATGTAAATTCGAGGAAGGGAAACGAGAAAATAAATAAAAGATGGGAAGAAGGGGAAGGAGAAGGATGATATATGGCAGGAAAGGTACAGAGGGACGAAAAAAACAAAGCTAAAAGTAATATAAGAAGGCAGACCTATACCCACCTGAGAGAGAGAGAGAGAGTGTAAACTATCGCCTAAACACACACTATGTCACCCTCTCTCACTATGACGCAAACACCAACCACACCCTTCTCTCTCTCTCTCTCTCTCTCTCTCTCTCTCTCTCTCTCTCTCTCTCTCTCTCATAAAGGGCAGTTAACGGGCTCATCAACGTGACCAACAATTACGTGGATTAATTTAGCCGTAAAAGGAAACATTTGCTCCTATTGAGCTCTCTTCGGGCTGCAGAGTAACTCCCTACCTGACAATTACCTGCCCGGCCTTGATTAGTGGCGGTGAAGGTGGAGACGTGGTGCGTGTGTGGGAGAGTGTGGGAGAGAGAGTGGGAGGGAGAGAGAGTGGGAGAGAGAGACAGAGAGATAGAGGGGGAGTGGGAGGAACAATGAAGGGAAGATAGAAAGAAATAGAGAAAAGAAATAGAAAAAAAATAGGGAATGCAAGAGAGAATAAAAGAATAGGAGAGAGAATGAAAGAGAGAAGGAAAGAATTGAATGAAAGAGCGAGAGAGAGAGAATTAATGAAAGACTGAAAGAGAAAATGAAACAAAGAAAGAAAACAGGAAAGGAAGAAAGAGAGGCAAAGACAGACAGTATTTATAGACAGTCACAACATAACGTAAATAAACTGATCGCTGAAACTAAATAAAGCAACAAATAAAAAGTGCAGCTGGAAAGGAATATGAAAAAGTAGTAGAAAAGAGCAAGAAAAAGAAGGGAGAGAGGGAAAAGGGTGATGATGATGTTGAGAGAGAGAGAGAGAGAGACGGTTTCTAATATCAAAACAGGTGGGTTGTGTTGCCTGTCAAAAGATTTCAACAGTGTCCCTTTGGTGTCACGGGCAGAACATGAACTTATACTCTTTTCCTTCCTTCCTTCATGTCCTCTCCTTCGCTTTCCTTTACCTCGCCTCTCCTTCTTTCTTTCTCCTTGTTCCTTTTCCCAAACCGTTTTATCTACCTTTTCCTTCAGTTATTTTCTTGTTTTACTGATGTCTTATTTTCGCTTCCAGTACTTTTCTTCTCCTCTCCTTATTTATTTCCATTCTCTTTCATCCCTTCATCCTTTGCTTCTCCTTTTTCCCCTTAGTTTATTTGCTTCTCGATTTTCTTCTGCTTCTACCTTTCTTCCTTTCCTTTCCCCATCTCTCTTTTCTCTCCCATAGTTCCCTTTCTTCTTCCCTTATTCTCCTTTTCTTTTCATATCTCTTTACTTGTTTCCCCCTTCCTCTTCCTATCCGTCCACACTCTCTCTCCATTAATTTTCCTTCCTGTTTTCTTCCCGCTCGTCATTTCATTTCGTCTTGTCTCTTCCTTTCCTCTCCTTTCTTTTCTCAACCTCCATTCATCTCATCTTTCATTAAATTTCTCTTTTTATCATTGTTTCCTCAGCTTTCATTTCGTTCCATCTTTTCTCACTTTTTCTTTACCTTCCCTTTTACTTCTCTACGTCCTCCACCTTTTCCTCCTCCTCCTCCTCCTCCTCCTCCTCCTCCTCCTCTTCCTCCTCCTCCTCCTCTTCCTATCCACCCCGCGGCACCTTCCTACCTGCTTAATTTTTACCTTTCTTCCGTTGCCTCTGCCTTTTCTAATTTCTTTAACCATCATTTTTTCACTCATTTCTGTTTCCATTTATTTGATTACACCTGAAAGGCAACACCTCTTGATAAGCGGACGTGTGTGTGTGTGTGTGTGTGTGTGTGTGTGTGTGTGTGTGTGTTTCATCAACCGGAAATAGTGAGTGAGAGAAAGCGTTGAAAAATAGGGTGAGAATATTAATTGCAGGTAGTTCTGAGAAGGCTGAACAAGGGTCGCACTTACATCGGTCACAGTATGCATGGTTGATTGTATTGATTGTTGAGAGAGAGAGAGAGAGAGAGAGAGAGAGAGAGAGAGAGAGAGAGAGAGAGAGAGAGATTCAGACATACACGCAGACAGACAGGCAGACAGGCAGACATAATCTTCTTAGTGTATCATCCTGTCATATCAAAAGGTAAATCTGTTCACAGGTAAAATGAGTACACTTTAATTCCTCTTTTTTTTTTTACTGAGGGGAAAACATCAAACATTTTATTTCCCTCATTCACTCCACACCTTAATTTCCTTTGTTTTCCTTCTATAATATCTTCTTTTCATTTCCTTCCCCTACTTTCCTTTTTTTTCTTCATTTCTCCTCTTTTTCTCACCCTCTTGATCCTAATCCCTCTCTTTGTCTTCTTGGTGGTTTTCTTCCTCCTCTTCTTCCTCCTCCTCCTCTTCCTTTTCTTCTCCCCTCTTCCCCATCCTTCCCATTCTTCTTCCCTCACCTCACTTCTCGTCCGCTCTCCCCATCCTCTCACTTTTCCTCTTAATGTGTGGGTTATTAATTCTCTCTCTCTCTCTCTCTCTCTCTCTCTCTCTCTCTCTCTCTCTCTCTCTCTCTCTCTCTCTCTCTCTCTCTCTCTCTCTCTCTCTCTCTCTCTCTCTCTCTCTCTCTCTCTCTCTCTCTCTCTCCAATGTGGTTCTATTCCATCCACGTTCTCTCCCTTCTTTTATTTCCTCTCACTCTCCTCGCGCCCTTCTCCTCCCTCTTCCTCCTCTCCTCCTTCCTCTCCGTCCTCGCCTTTCTCTTCTTCCTCTTTTCTTTCCCTGGAAATATCTGTGTCATAGATCTTGCTCATCCTTTGGACACATTTCTCCTCTTTTCTCTTCTTTTTTTTTTCCCTCCGTGGTTCTCTCTCTCTCTCTCTCTCTCTCTCTCTCTCTCTCTCTCTCTCTCTCTCTCTCTCTCTCTCTCTCTCTCTCTCTCTCTCTCTCTCTCTCTCTCTCTCTCTCTCTCTCTCGTTCTCTCTTTTAATTATTCTTCCTTTTTTCCTTAATTTTTCCTTTTCGCTTCCCTGTTTCCTCTCCATTCCTTCTTCCTAACTTTATTTTCTGTTCCTCTCTTAGTCTCTAGCTTTATCCCTCTTCCTCCATTCCCTTCTTTTTCCTCTCTCTTGTTTTCCCTCATTTGCTCATTTTTTTTCTCTTCCTGGTTGTTTGGTTCACTCTATCATGCACTTTCCTCCTTCCTTTCCTCCTCTCCTCCTCGCGTCATCTTAGCCCGCCTCCCTTTTTTCTCTCCCCTCTCCTCCTTCTCTCTTCTCCTACCTCATTACCTCATTTCCTCCATTAAGTTCCTCTCTCCGCTCCCTCCATACCTCCTGCAGTCCTCCCTCTCTCTCCCTCCATCCTCTCTCATTTTTACCTCCCCCCTCCCCATCTCCCAGCCTCACCCTCTCTCTGTCTCTCTCTTCGTTCTCTCTTCTCTCCTCTTAGCTCCTCCTCTCTCCAATTAGCCCCTCCCTCTTTGGTGGTGCCTCCTTTCGCTCCTCCATTTTCTCTCTCTCTCTCTCTCTCTCTCTCTCTCTCTCTCTCTCTCTCTCTCTCTCTCTCTCTCTCTCTCTCTCTCTCTCTCTCTCTCTCTCTCTCTCTCTCTCTCTCTCTCTCTCTCGTAGGCGAATTTCTCCATATATTCCTCACCCTTTCCTATTTCTCATATTGCCTCCCTTTTTTTCTCTCCACCTCTCTCTCTCTCCCTCCTTTCTACCTTACCGGCTCTGCAAATTTCCTCCTTCACTCCTCTTGATTATTCTCCTCTTCCTCTTTCTCCCCTAAACGCGTACGGCCTTCTCCTGTTTATTGTTTCCTTCTTATCTCCTTTTCTTTCTTAATTTTTTAGTACATCGTTTCCTTCTTACTTTCTTCGCATTATTCTCTTCTCTCAATATCATCCTTCCTCTTGTTTACTCTGTTTTACTTCTCTATTCCTTTCCTGCTTCTTTATTTCATTCTTAGTCTTTTTTCCTTTCCTCCTTGCATCCCATCCTTCTCTTAAGACTGCCTTTTCCTTTTTTTGTTTATTTTTTTTTAGTTCCTTTATTTTTTTCTGTTTTTCTTCTTCTGTTTATGCATTCCTTCCTTTCCGACGCTCCCTCATTTTTCCTCTCCTTCCACCTTTCCTCCTTAGCCTTTCTTCATTCTTCACTTGCCTTCCACCTTTCCTTTACTGTTTACCTCCCCCTCCACATCTCCTTAACCTCTCTTTCTTCTTTCCCTCCCTTCCAACACTCCTTCATTCTTCCTCTTCTTTCCACCTTTCCTCCTTACCCTTTCTTCATTCTTCACTCGCCTTCTAACTCTTTTATTCTTTTCCTCCCACTCCACATCTCCTTAACCTCTCTTTCTTCTTTCCCTCCCTTCCAACACTCCTTCATTCTTCACCCTTTTCTCCTCCTCCTTCTCCTTCGACTCCTCCCGCCCTTCCTTCTTAGCTTCCCTTCACCTCTGCCTCACCCTGTCGCCGCTACCATTAAAATCGCATTATCCGCAAACAATAACATCCACTAACCGTAACTCCTTCCACGCAGCTTCGAAATTATAGCTTTATTTTACATTTCTTGCGTGCGTACCCCGTGTGTGTGTGTGTGTGTGTGTGTGTGTGTGTGTGTGTGTGTGTGTGTGTGTGTGTGTGTGCGCGTTTTTAACATTGCTTCCAGTATCATTAATCTTTTTTATGTGTGTCTTATTAGTGTTATTGCTCTTGTTGTTGTTGTTGTTGTTATTTTTGTTCTCATACTTCTCTTTTTCTCTTGTTCGTGTTCTTGGTCATGTTCTTCTTAACGTAATTTCCTTTTCTTCTTTATCATTATTACCATATTCATCATTATTATCCCCCTCATCATCATTATACAGACTCGCAAATAACTTAATATACCTTTTTCCTGCTTAATACTCTTTCCTGAAGGGGGGCGGAAGGCAAGGTGAGGTGGCCCGTAATTGCGCTTCTAAGAGTTCACCTGAAATGAGGGACAAAGTTAATCGCCTTTCCTCGTGTTCTTTTAATAGGGAGGCGTCGTCGTTTCTGTCATCATTATTATTATCTTTATTATTATTATTTATTATCATTACTTAGTTGTTGTGTCTGGTACAGTTGTATTCATGTGGTTGGCGTTATTGTTATGGTTAATCTATTTTTTACCTGACTAATTCGATTGTTCATTTGTTATTGTATTATGTTATTGTGTACGTGTGTGTGTGTGTGTGTGTGTGTGTACAGACAGACAGAGAGACGGATAGGCAGACACATCGGCAGACTAAAACCCAGAATTAAAGAAGAAATACAGACAGAGAGAAAAAAAACAGGCAAGAAGTCAAACAGAAAACAAAAACAAACAGTGAAACAAGTAAACAAACAAACACCTGACCTGAACACCTGGATTCATTACCCGCACGAAGCACAACGCCTCACCTGCTAATTGGCAAAACACCTGAAAAACGATCTTGATTATTATTAGTAGGACGAATATTTCCGACGCCGGGTGAATATTTTTTTTCGTGCGAGGGAGGGCGACAGATATTTGTTTTTTTACGGTGTTATGCATGAACTTGGGATTCAAAGAGGTCATTAATGTATGCAAATAGCGTCACGTAGCGGAAAGCAGCGATAGGTGGGCGCCTGGTGCTGAATACCTGAGTGTAATTATACCTTTCTCAGTGTTATTGGTTCTGTTGTTCTTGTTCTTATTGCTGTTGGTATTTTTGTTCTTTGTTATTCATGTTCTTTGTTCATTGTTATTTTCGTTATTGTTGTTGATCCTGTTCTTTGTTTACCTGTGTCTGCTATAGTGCTTTTTTTGGGCATCTTTGTGCACCTCTTTTTTGTTCTTTCTGTTTCCTGTTCTTTATTTACCTATGTCTGTTATAGTGCTTTTTTTTGGCCATTTTTGTTCACCTCATTTCTGTTGGCCTGTTTGTTTTCCTTTTTTTTTTTTTCTTTTGGTTCCTTTCAGAGTCATATTTGTTTTTGGTGATGTTGTTTCTTGTCTTGTTCTTTGTTCATCTTTTGTTTGTTTTAATATTCTTTGTTCTTCCCTGTTGCCTGGTCGTAGATATGCAACTAGTGTTTTTTGGTGTCTGCGTTTTGTTTTATATTTCTTTGATTTTTCTTTCTTTCTTTCATCTGTTTTATCTCTTGTCTTTGTTTTCCCTATTCCAGTTCATTGCTCTTTTTCTTCCTCCTCCTCCTCCTCCTCCTCCGTCTTCTCCTCCGTCTTCTCCTCCCCCTCCTCCTCCTGCTCTCCCTCCAACACCGCTTCCTCCTCCTCCTCACTTTCCTCCAACTGCAATTCATCTTCTATTATCTAAAGCTTTGTATTTCGTCTCTTGTCTCCTTCATATCCCTGCTCCTCCATCACCACTATTATACCTCCTCCTCCTCCTCCTCCTCCTCCTCCTCCTCCTCCTCCTCCGCCTTCGCCTCCGCTCCTCCTCCAGAAATGAAGGAGATCAGGTTTATCTTGCTTCATTAAACTTGGAAGCCTCCCACTCTGTGTCCTTTCGTCGGCTTATTTTCCTTCATTAAACTCCCATATTGATAGGTCTTCCTGGCTCCTGCGCGCCCCATTACTTTCTGCGAGATGGAGGAGGAGGAGGAGGAGGAAGAGGAGGAGGAGGAGGGAGGACGAATTAGGTTGTAAATTTTAGAAGGCTGAATATTAGTTTTTTTTTTTTAGAAGCTGTAATAGAGAATATGAAAATAATGAAATATTACTACTACTACTACTACTACTACTACTACTACTACTACTACTACTACTACTACTACTACTACAACTGCAAATATTTACACTGATACCGCCTCTATAATACTAATAAAAATAATAATGATAATGACAGCAACAGCAACACAAAGAGGAGCATTCAGATCCTTTCAAATTCCTCTCATTTTTCTCTCTTCCTCATCTTTTCTTCCTTTCAAAAGCTTCAATTGGAGATATAACGCCCCTTTCGTCCTTTGCCGTCCTCAAGGTGACCGGTTTTTGAGGCGCCCCGATCTTCCCTATAACTCTCTACATTTATCTTGCCAGTCTCTGTGACCTTAAATCTAAGTTTCTCGGTGCAGCTCCGCCTCTCCTAAATCTCCGCCTTTCTTTGCGGGCCTCAGGTGTCTTTGGCTACTGACTCTGACCCGCGATTCTTCTTCATCGTGTTCTAGTTGCTCTTCCTTGTTTTCCTTGTTTATAGATGTCATTTTTGTGTATTATGTATTATGATTGAGAAGGCATTTGGCTAGGTTACTTTTTTGCAATCTCTCCGTTAATGTTTTTTTCCGATACCTTACGCCCCTGTCCACCCAGCAGTGAATGGGTTCCAGGTATTAATCGAGGGTTGTGTCCCGTCTCCTTGGGTCTGTTCCCTATCATTCCTTTCCCTTCTGTCTCTCTCCGGCATATGACCTCAGCCGTTGCACCGACTAAACGAAACTTTCCAACTTTTTGTATTATGTTTATCTCATCATTCTGAACACTAATAGTCGCTTGAAATTCCACGTTTGTTCCCTGTAGTGATATTTTCCTTTCACTTATATTTCTTCCTCCCATTGTTTTGTTCGTTAGAGTTTTCTGGTGTCTACAGTTTATTTCAATCTCTAGAACCTTGTTTCACCTGCTCTCACTTCTTCACATTGTTGCAAATATGTCACCGTCTCTTTCCGTAATTTTGATTGATTTGGGTTGAGAACTATTCATGTTTTTAAAGTTCTCTGGTTTTAGTTGTGTTTAAGATTTGTCTCACTTTTAAAAGCCTATTGTTTAACGTCCTGTCAAATACACACATTTTCATAAACAGTCACTTTTTAGTCAGCCAGGTGTAGAACTTTTAATGTATTTATTATTGGATACTTTAACTTTTTAAGACTTTCCTGACTTTCAAAACCATATCTTATTTTTTACTTCCAACCAAACTTCCTTTTACTTTACGTAGCTTTGAAATCCTCGCTCTTGGTAATTCTGGTTAAGGTCTTTCCATAATTCACGGTCACTTCCTCGCCGTGAACAGCCCGGTGCACTGGCCATCACTTCCCCTCCTGACGACACTCCGGAGACTCACTCAAGACTGCCTGCCGTCCTCTCATCGCCTGTGCCACGCTTTCCCGTTGACAAAATCTCGCTGCTGTTTTCTTCACCGTCTCCGTCCAGTCGCGTATCAATCACGCCCTCACACCCTTTTGAGCATAATCGATGGACTGGCAGACTAATCTCAGTACTACATCTCTCTCCTTACGAGCTATTGCCCTCCTCCCCTTTAGACGCTTCCTCCCTCTGTCTTAATCACACACTTACACCTCTTAATATTAAATCTTGACCTGCTAAGCTTACGTTAGTGTTATTAATCATTTATCTCTTCTTCGACGGTCTGGTGTAAGCTATCGCCCTCTCCTCTTCCCTCTCATCCTCTCTACATCTTTAATCACACCTTTGAACTCAGTATCATTAAGGAGGAAATGTTAAGCGCATCCCGAAATAATTTATACTTCATTACCCTTTTGGGGACCTCATAATGGCTGTTTGATCCTAAATGCCAACGCTTACCGATTCCTTACATCCTTTATATTACCTTAACGTGCTTATAATTAGTAACAAACGCCTTATTTACCACCTCTTAATCACTTTCTATGCGGGCTATTGCATCCCTCACAATCGCCTTCTGAATATCAAAATTTAAGATTCATTGCATCCTCTCTCTCTATATCTTTAACACGTTTATAATTAGTAACAAACGCCTTTACCACCTCTTAATCACTTTATCGGCGGGCTATTGCATCTCTCACAATCGCCTTTTGATCCTAAATATCTACACTTAAAGACTCATTGCATCCTCTCTTTATTTCCTTAACACGTCTATAATTAGTAACAAACGCCTTTATCACTCCTTTATCACTTATTTTGCAGGCAATTGGATCCCTCACAATCGCCTTCTTATGCTAAATACCATCACCTCAGATTCCTTACTTCATCTATAGTTCTTCAATCAAACATAATTAGTAGCAAACGCTTTGTGGGCTGTTGCATCCCTTGTAATCACCTTCTGATGGCAAACATAACGCTTTCCAAACGCATTTTCTTTCCCTATTCAATACACACTCGCACTAAAGAGCATTCACGGTAAACTTATAAGCGCATCTCAGGATCATCACTCCCTTATCTCTTCCTCACAGCGGGCCCTTGGATACCCGTCAAACGCCTTTACGAACTCCATCTGCAGACGTACTAACAAGGGGCCTTTGCGGGGACTCTTGTATGGGCTCCCTCTCTATCAGTTGACGTCTGTGCAGCTTCCGTGTCAGAGATCTGCCCGCCTCCAGCCCTCGCTAACCCGAAAAGCAAGACGATACCGAACTCTGAGGACGAGATAATTCGCTTCACAAGTCATTCCATGCGAAGATTATGGTGAAGCCATTTGAGAGAGAGAGAGAGAGAGAGAGAGAGAGTGAGAGTAGAGAAGTGTTATAAGGCATAGCTCCATATTACCTGCCAATTACACGTTCACTCTCACTTCAGATCAAGAGTGTGTTTTTGTTGCTCAAATTAAATGTCTTGTCTTCGTTTTTTTTCTGTTTTTATTCGTGCCATAAGAACTTGAAAGGTATGTGTGGGAGGGGGGAGGTATAAGTGTGTGTGTGTGTGTGTGTGTGTGCGTGTGTGTGTGTGTGCGTGTGTGTGTGTGTGTGTGTGTGTGTCCGTCCAGATGCATTATTCATTACCCAGCTGCATTATGGGATTAAACGGGTTATTCTTGCGATGTGAAATTCAAATCCAGCGTTTTACTTTGATGTCCGTGTGTACGTAACCTTATGACATGTTGGGACACACACACACACACACACACACACACACACGCACACACACACACACACACACACACACACACACACACACACACACAGGATCCGGTAGTTAGACTGACTTTTCCTTCTCTTGTCGTTGTTTTCAGAGATAATAATGTAAGTAATGGTGATGATAATAATAGTAGTAGTAATAATAATGATAACCCGCGTGCATAATAATCACAGAATAAACTTAACTAACCAAAAAAAGAAACAACAACAACAAAAAGAAAACCAATAACCAAACAACAACGATAAAAGTTACAAGGCATTAAAAAAAGAAACACCCTCTTCCTCCCCTTCCCCTCCCCCTCCCCCTCCCCCTTCCCCTCCCCCTCCCTCCCCCACCCCCACAAACACACTGACTTTCAACTCTTAAGAATTTGCATTTTGCTGGACCTTTTCCTTAGTGGGGAGGAAAGGGGGGAAGGAAAGAAGGGGGTGGGTGGGGTGGGGGGGAAAAAGTGAGGTGGAGGGGGGGGGTCTCAGCGGCTCAAATTACCCCGGAAAGGATATTAAAATGAAATCCAATTTTAACTTTTAATTCAATGTCGGCAAAATTAGCCCCGGCTATTCCCTGCACCCGGCCCGGAGTCCATGATAAAACTTGCTTGCTGGTCCATACTATGTGTCTAGACCCCTGCACCCTTCCTCCTCCCCCCCCTCCCAATCTTACCTCCCACGTCCCAATCTCTCCCTTCCTCCTTTCCGCTTCTCCCTCCTTCTTCTTCTCCTTGCTTTCTTCCGTACGCGCTTTTCCTTTTCCGCCTCTTCATTATTTTCTTCCGTCCATCTTCTTCCTAGCTTTTTTCCCCTCCCCTCTCTTCTTTTAAGTTCCCCCTTCTTTTTCTTCTTGCCCTCTTCTTTACTCGCCTCTGTCCTTAGTCTGTTATATTTTGCTTCTTCTTCCATCCATCGCCATCCATTCCCTCCTTCCTTTTTTTCCCTCTACATCTCCTCTTTTCCCCTTCTCCCTCTTTCTTCCTCTTCTTGGCTTCTTCCTTACTCTCTTCTTTCTCCTAATTAGTCTCATTCCGGCTTTTCATATTTTTTTCTTCCATTCATCTTCTTTCTTTCATTTTTCCCTCTCCCTCTCCTTTCCGCCTCTTCCTCCTCTTCCTTCTTCTTTACTCGGCTTCTTCTTTCTCCTCCTTTGTCTTTTTTTCTCATTTTTTACATTATTTCTTTCCCTCCATCTTCTTCCCAGCTTTTTTCCTCCCCTCCTCTATTTCCGCTTCTTTTTTTTCCTGTCTTCTTTTCTCTCCTCCTTAGTCTTTTTTCACCTTTTTCATTATTTCCTTTTACCATTCTTCATCATCTTCTTACTTGCTTTTTTTTCCATACGTCATTTTTTTTCCATTTCCCTCATTCTTCTTCCAGTCTCCTTCTTCACTTTGTCTTCCTCCTATCCTCTTCTTCCTGCGGCTCCTCCTCCTCCATTATCATATCTTCTTCTTCTTCTTCTTCTTCTTCTTCTTCTTCCTTATGCACATCTCTTTCTTCTCTCTTCTTTTTCCCCTCTTTTCTATCCCTTTTCTATTTGTCTATCTATCTATTCTTTTTCTAGACAATCTTTCCATTTTACTCCATTATTTTCTCTCCCTCTTCCACCTTCCTCCTTCCTTCCTCTCTTCGTCCTTCCATCATCCTCTTTTTATTGTAATTTTCATCATGCTTAGTTATCTTTTTCCCTTCCCTTTCTCCTCTGTTTCCTTCTCTCTTTCTTACATTCTTCTTTCTCTTCTCCTTTTCTTTGTGTTCACTCTCCTTTACTGATCTCAACATTTTATTATCCTCCCTCCATTTTTCTTTCGTCTTTTCTACCTACTCCTTTTAACTTCCCTTTCCCTTTATTTTTTTGTATTTCTACCTCTCCCTGCCTTCTTTATCTTACTCATACGTTCTCAACCCCTCCTCCTCCTCCTCCTCCTCCTCCTCCTCTTCGTACTTCCTCTCTTCCGCTACTAATAAGGAAGAGGCAGCGTCCGTGTTTGCTTGGGGCGACAGAAGGAAGAGGAAGAGGAAGGGGAAGAGGAATGAAAGGGGATATATATTTTTGTTGGGGAGGAGAGGAATGATGGGGAGGGAAAAGAGGACTATTTTAGGGAGTGGATGCCCATGGTGGTTATACGCACACACACGCACACGCACACACGCACACACACCAGTACTAAGCCTGCCACATATCAAAAGAGCGTTCCAATATCCATAGCTTTCGTCCTTTTTCTAATTGCTTTCGTAACAGAACCGAACGAGCGTCACTGTTCAAGAATAGCTCGCTCTTACGTCATGCATAAGAGAGAGAGAGAGAGAGAACGTGCTTTGCGTCATTGGCAAGGTGATCTATTTGATTATTCCCATTCTCTCTCTCTCTCTCTCTCTCATATGTATCAGCTTAAGTTTAATCAATAGTGGCTTACGTTTATGTGTATTTGTTCTGTATCATTACTTTGCCGAGAGAGAGAGAGACTTAAGACCTAGCCACAAGGGAAGGGACTCAGGGGGAGGAAAGGTTCTTATATGCAAAGCTTGTACCATTTATCATACCGGCGACTCCTTCTCTTCGCCGAAAAATCCTTCAGAGTTTTTTTCTTTGTTTTGCGGAAGGAAGTGAGGGCTCGGGGGCAGGAGGCGAGGCAGGCATTCAATAAATCAGACTTTCGGGCGGATTGGGCTGGACTTCTCGGCCAAATATTTAAGCTCGGAATGACGGTCTTGGGGAAGTTTTTTTTTTTTCTGTTGCATTTCATCCTGTCAGGCTCTTCTTTTTTTCGCTTTTTTCTTTTTTTTTACTTATTCTCTCGTGTGATATTGTCAAGGGAAGTAGAAATGGCACTTAGAGCTTGTAGTGTGTGTGTGTGTGTGTGTGTGTGTGTGTGTGAATTTACCGTAGTTGTTGATGTGTTTTGGATTCGAATTAATAGTGTCGCATTCCTCCTCCTCCTCCTCCTCCTCCTCTTCCTCCACCTCCAACTCCTCCACCTCTTCTCCCTCCCCCAGCACAGCATCGTGGACGCCTATTGGTCCACGCTCACTAATGGCGCAAAACCGAATGACGTATTACTGACAGAAGGCAAGCGGCGGTGGTGGTGGTGGGAGAGTAGGAAGGAGCGGGAGAGGGACGAGGAGGGAGTAAGGGAGGGTAAAAAGTATTGCTTGTTTATTGTAAGGAGTTTATAATGCGTCGCAAGTATCATTGTCCAATACTAAGAAACGTTTAGATGAGTCTCTCCTTCGACATTGTATCGTGACTTTATATAGGGTCGTAATGCAAGACATTTCATCGCCCAAGAACATATATTTGCCAAGGCTTTCGTTGGAGGTTTGGGCATTTCCAGGAGTAGTTTTATGGCCCTGGTGGTAGTGTGACTCTTCCTCTGTACCGTGAACCTAAAAAAACACTCATTAGAACCCGACTGACCCCCTCTTTGACCTTTAGAAATAGCTGATGTGAGAAGTGCCGCCCTATATTTCGTGGGGGTAGCGGTGATGATGGTGCTATTGTTGTTGCTGTTGCTGTTGCTGTTGCTGTTGTTGTAGGTAGAGGTTGTAGTAGTAAAAGAGTAAAGGCGGAAAAGGAAGTCATACACGTCGGTTATACATCATTACGGGGTTTATAAATACAAAAACACAACGTCTATTCCTGAGAAACGGCACAGCGTAATTATATTTCTTCTGACATATATTGCGCCGGGTGTGACGTATTGGCGCGGGGGGCAAGGTATGGAGTAATTACCAGGTGTTTGCAGGTGGTGATTAATTGTCGCGTTCCATCAGGTGTAGAGGTGCATTAAGGTGAAGGAATAGTACTAGTAATTGTAGCATAGGAAAGGAGGTAGTACAGGTGTGTTAAGAAATTGTATGTGTTGAAAAAGGTGTATAATTTGTTTCCTTAGTTATCGTAGAAAGGTTAGTTTTTTTTTTTTGTTGTTGTTGTTGATTAAGGAGAGGATTGTAGAAGTGTAATATAGGTAAGAGAATAACAGGTAAGAAACTTTTATTTTATTTATTTATTTTTTTTTTTTTAGCCCTTAGCGCCGGTAGGCTTTCTTGAGGTCTGTATGGTAGTCAGCCCCAGCCCGTCATGGCGCAGGCAAGTGTTTGTAGTGGTGCCATCTTTTCTTCGCTCATGCTGCCCCAGGAACTCCTTTTTGATTCACTTGGACAGTTTCCTCTGGAGTCCGGGTTGATGGGTGGTCTTCAGGGCAGCATGTGGGTAGTCTTAGGCCACTCGGCGATGACTTAAAAATCTCAAGTTGTAGCGTGGGGATTCGAAGCCGCATCGTCTATCACGCGGTGAATGTGGAGCCCGCACGCTACCACTCAGCCACCGCAGTAAGTAAAGGGATATGAAGAAAAGTGTAAAACTAACCTGGTACTGTTTCTTTTCAGGTATGATTGGCATCCTCTTTTTGAATTAAGGTAAGGGGATATTAAACTAAACGTTCTTTTTATCACTTATGTGGAATAGATAGGCAGATTATTTCCACAAAAGTAGTAAAAAAACGACAATATCACCCCATTCGGAACCACATACTCCCTTTTTTCTTCTATATTTTTATCCCTTGCTCAAGTCGAACTGAGGCACATATTAATATTTTCTTATCGACTTTTCATCACTTAAGTTCATAGTCACTTTGCTTCTACATGCGAACTCAAGCTTGTATTCGTGTGCTTTATTCCTTAATGTCGTGTTTTCTTGAGTATTTGTTGGAGGGAAAAGAAATCTGGGTACGTTTTCTAAGTGTATAGGGTGGAAGGAGTGTGTGTGGGGGGCTTGTATAGAGGAATAATTCAAGGAGCGAAAGGAAGAGAGGGAAGAAAGGACGGAATAAAGAATAGGCGGAGAGAAGAGGTGATTTGTATAGTGCAGTTATTATGTTGATGGACGTTCATAGTGTATACATGTGTGTGTGTGTGTGTGTGTGTGTGTGTGTGTGTGTGTGTGTGTGTACCGGGAATGAATAAAGAAAGTTGGCATGCGTCCTCATCCATCACTGCCCTCCTCCCCTCCTTTCCCCTCCGTTCCCCTCCCACCCTTCCCTCCCTCCCCTCGCCCTTTCAACGCCTGCCTCCTGCTCTCCCCTCCTCCCCTTCCCTCGCACCCCAGCGCCACTCTCACCAAATCATATATTCACCCCACCTTTTTCTCCTGGGTGAATGGTATGGCGGGGGGCAGACACACACACACACACACACACACACACACACACACACACACACACACACACACGTTGCTGATTTGGTTGTTGCTCCTGATGGACACAAAAAAAAATACACACACTGACATTTTTTGGTCATTATTTATTGGTTTATTTATCTGTTTATCTGCTTATTTATATCCTGCCGCTCTTTTATTTACCTCTTAATGCTCTGTGCTGTCTTTCATTTCCTTGGCATCGAGAAGTTCAGCTCCCAAATGTCACACGAAGAGGACGTTTGCTGGCCTTTATAACTAACATTCTGCTCTCCATTTCTTCTTTATTATCATGCTCGCATTTCTCTCTGCCGGACGCGTGACCTTTCCACCTGCTCACCTACCCAACTTTTTTTTCTTTATCTCTATGAATAAGGGATGGCTAATTGGTTACATGCTTCCACCCCCCCTTCCACACACCTCCACCTGTCCCCAGCAGCAATCATCATAACAGAGTACGTCTTTGTATTCAAGTTTATATGTCACTCAGTAGAAGCGAGAAAAAAAATGGTAAGGAGGAGTCTGGTGGGTGGAGAATTAGTGTCGGAGCGGGCAATATGTGTGTGTGTGTGTGTGTGTGTGTGTGTGTGTGTGTGTGTGTGTGTGTGTGTAAGGTCAGAGAGAAGGGGGCAATACAACGTAGTGAATGGATGGAAAAAAAGGAGGATAAAGAGTGGAAAAGCGAGAGGGGAGGTGAAGAAGGGGTGACAAAATATAGTGAATGGAAGGAGGAAGGGAGAGAGAAGGAGAGGGAAAGAGAGGTGGGGAAGGGGGGGGTGACAAAATCTAGGTAATGGAGGGGAATGGGATGGGAGGGCGAGAGGGAGAGAGAGGACAGTGAGTGAATGCGTGTATTGCAACGTAAAGTAGGGAGGAGATAGGGAAATGGGATGATAGAGGGGAGAAGGGAGGAGGGGGAAAAAGAGAGGGTGGTGGTGGGAGAGAGACAGGGAGTAGGAACAATGGAGGAAATAGATTAACGAAGAGGAAATGGAAGAGAAAGGAAGAGTACAAGAATTGAGGGAAAAGTAAAGGGAAAAATGGGGAGACAGACCAGGAATGAAGATGGGAGAGAGACAAGGAATAGGAACCATGGAGGAAATAGAGTAATGAAGTGGAGATGGAAGAGAAAGGAAGCGTACAAGAATTGAGGGAAAAGACAAGGGAAAAATGGGGAGTCAGACCTGGAATGAAGATGGGAGAGAGACAAGGAATAGGGACAATGGAGGAAGTAGAGTAATGGGGAGGAAATGGAAGAGAAAGGAACACATAAAGCAAGAGAAAAAAAAAAGGAAGAAAATGGGAGTGAGACCAGGATTGAGTAATAGAGTGGAAGAGAGAAAGGGAATCTTGGATAGGGAAACAGCATGGGAGAAATGGACATAGGATCAAGGGGGGAGGAAAGGGACTTAAAAAGGAGAAAAGGGAAGGGAGAACATAGCAGAGAAAAGAGATAGAAGAGATAAGGGAGAATTAGGAATAGAGGATAAGTTAACAAAATGGAGGAATAGGACATAGCAACAAAGAGAGGAAAGGGACGTAAAAGGGAGAAAAGGGAAGGGAGAATAAAGCAGAACCAAGAGGGAGAAGAGAAGGGAGAGACGAGGATAGTGGAATAGAGTGGGGAGGGAAATCTAAAAACTGGTACAGATGAGAAGGGGAGAGGGAACAGAGAGGGGAGTGGAGGCAAAAAAAGAGGGGAGGGTGAGCAGGGGGAAAGGGAGGAGAGTGAAGGGAGGGGGGGAGGTGAGTAGACTTAGTCGTCACTGGGGCAAATACCAGTTTGAGTAACAAGCAGAGGTTTAATTGTTATTGCTGTAGGGGGGAGCAGGAACCAACGGGAGGGAGGCAGGGGGAAGAGAGAGAGGGAGGGAGGGAGGGAGGAAAAAAAAAAGAGAACAACGAGCCAGCAGTTATTGTGGTGCATAGTCCAGTGTGTGTGTGTGTGTGTGTGTGTGTGTGTGTGTGTGTAGGCGAGGAAAACAGGAGAGAGGGAGAGAGAGATGGAAGGAAAAGTAAAGGGAAGTGATAGAAAGAGAAAGTGAGGAAGGTGAAGGAGAGGGGGAGGAGAGGGAGATGGAGAGGGAAAGGGAGATGGAGAGGGAGGGTGCGGGATGGAGAGAGAGGGGGAGGGATGGAGAGAGAGGGGGAGGGATGGAGAGAGAGGGGGAGGGATGGAGAGAGAGGGGGAGTGAGGGAGAGAGAGGGGGAGTGATTGAGAGAGAGAGGGATGGATGGAGAGAGAGGGGAGGATGGAGAGAGTGTAGTGTAGAGCTAAGTGGAGCGTAGCAAATCTCAACTTATTGCCTTTTGGTCTCCTTTGATAATGTCAGCAGGATTTTGGCGTCGCGATGGATGGTATCAATAGGCGCCTTAAATTGGGTGTTTCCAGCCCCACCTGCACCCCCTCCCCCCCTTCCCCCCTCCCCTTCCTCCTCTTGACACCTGTACCCCCGTCTTCCTCCCCGACCATTCCTCCTCTTAACACCTGCACCCCCTCAGCTCCTCCCCTTCTATCCTCCTCCGAGCACCTGCACCTCTCCCCTCCTCCTCCCCTTCCCTTCTTAACTTAGCACTTTCACCTTTTCCTTCTTCCTCACTATTCCCCTTTTATCTCTTTCCCCAGCCTTTGCAGTTAGTCCCTTCCCCATTCCCTTCCCCTTCATTCTCTTAACACCTGAACCTCCTCTCCTCCTCCCCTTCCTTTTATTTCTTAGGACCTTCATCCCTTCTTTCTCATTCCCCATTTCCCTCTTACCACTTCCCCCATTCTTATCCATTTTAACTTTCCCACTTTTCCATCCCTTTCTTCCCCTTCCTTCTCCTAACACCTCCTTCCCCTCCTTCCTTCTCTTTGCACCTTCTTCTCTTTCCTCTTCCTTCCCCCTTTCATCACTTCCCCCAATCTTTGCATTTACCCCTTTATCTCTCTCCCTTTCCCTTTCCTCTTCTTTATCTCTTTTCACCTTCACTCTTTCCCCCTTCTTCCCTTCTCATTCCCCTTTTATCAATACCCCCAAGCTTTGCACTTACCCCTTTCCATTATTCTCTTTGCACCTGACTCCCCTTTTCCATCATCTACCCCTCTCCCATCTTTTCCCATTATTTCCATCCCATTTTTTTTGCCCCACCCACTTCCCCATTCTTCATCTGTTAACACCTGCATCCCCATCCTCTCTTCCACCTGTTTCCACCTCTCCCCTCACTCTCACACCTTCCCATTTCCCTTTAATTATCTTTATCACCTGTACTCCAATCACCCTTTACCTTACCTTCTCCAAACACACCTGCAACCATCACCTCCATCCCTTCTCATTATACCTGTACCCATACCACCTCCTTCCCCTCTCCCTCTCTCCCCTTTCCCTTAGTCTCCCTCCCTTTGCACTTGTAACCTCCCCACCACCTCCCTCCTCACCCCCTCAAGCATCCTCTGCAACGCATTTTTTCTCCCCTTCTTTCTCTCCCCTCATCACTTTTGTTTGTTATTCCTTTCTTTATCCATCACTTTTCCTTGCCCTTTCCTTTTTATTAATTTAGTTGACGTCATTTTGTTTTTCGTGCTGTTTTCGTCGTTGCTCTTTAAGTAATCTCTTGCCCCACTTCTGCTTCTATTTCTATTTTTTTATATTCTCATTTCCTTTAAGCTGTTCTTCCTTCATATTTTAACCGTTATTCATTTTCCTTTCGCGTTGTTCTTTCTCAGAAACATAAAAAATGACAGTGATATAAGGCAGCGTAGTATCAAGATTGCAGAAGATTTATGCCCTAACCTTTGATTCTAAATGTTGAAGACGCTTGATTGACCACTGACCTTTCTTTAATTCTTACATCTGAAGAATTATTCTGACCTACCCAAGCCCTCCAGCTGGTGGTGCCTGGACTGAGAGTTTGGTCGGCTTATGTCCTTGTGGTAGGTGCCTAATCGTTCCCAGCCTGATCTACTGTAGCCTTGCTGGTAAACTACGACATATTCCTAAACATTTCAGCGCCCAGGTACACATATATAACAGGACTTTCGTAGGAGTTTAGGGGACTTCAGGGGGTAGTTTTATGACCCTTCTGGTAGTTTGCCCCTTCTTCTGTACCATGAACGTAAATATAGACTTATTATGTTACCATTGTCAAAGATACGGCCATCTTCAGGCCAATTGCACGGCCAAGAACAATGGAGAGGCCCCAAAATGTTACAACCTAAATCAAAGGATTACACCATGGCTGAGAAGAAATGCATAAATTATGTGAGGTACAAGAAGCCTGAAATCAACCACTCAGCGAGTGACCAGTGTTGTGTACTTCTTTAGAGTGAAATTGAGAGAATTCGTAACATAATCGATCATGGCTATTAATTAGCGTTAGTACGCGGAGATAAATTGAGTGTTAAATGTTCTGTGAGTTGGTAATAATCGATGAATATTGAATTGTGATACTATAAAGAAAATGACAGACACATGAAAACTTAAACAATGTATATTTGTGATACTATAAATGGGAAAGATATTGATATTAGTACGAACCAAAACATAGCCAAGTGACCATTATAATGCCAAGTTTATTAAAAGGATATTAATAGGCTATTCATGAAAGCAATTAAAACTCACTCACTTCGACGTTGCGAATAAGTGCATCGAGGATTATTATTGAGGCTATCATCGTAATTGTTGACGGCCCTGGGGAGCACTACACTAGCAGCGGTGCGGGGCCTGGAACCTCATCAACGGTAAACGGTAAAACCCGACTCGTCTTCTGTTCGGCCTTTAAAAATATATACACCCGAATTTGACCTCTTCTGGCACTTCGTTTTGTTTTCTTTTGACGGAGCAGAGCCTGGTGGACTTGTTGTTGTTGTTGTTGTTGTTGTTGTTGTTGTTTGTTTATGCCGTTGAGCTGCCTCCCTTACTGTAAAAAAAAAAAGTTGATGTGAGAGCCTGAAGATACCGAACTAACTATCCTTGTTCATGGCTGGGTGTCACATGGATTAAGGGCGGGGTTTGTGCCTTGTTTGGTCTGCGGTTTGTTTTTTGGGTTGTCGGTGCCTGGTCTATCTCTGGTCTATCCTTTCGATCCATTTTTTTAGGCTTGTGTGTGCTTGGTCTATCATTACTATTATTAAAAGGCGAATCAGGAAGAGAGGGAGGAGTGCGGACATTATCAGTTTCACAGTTCCCCATGATGGGTTAGTAAGCTCCCAAACCAATACCAGAGCCTTCGAAATTTCCTTGTATAGGGTCTGGTGTTTATATTTAAGTTCACAAATTTGATGAAACTATACAGGAAAAGTCTTGTGTATTTAGTGTGGCATCGAAGACCTCACCATTTTGGATTGTATGGGATTCTATAATTTGGTTCGGGCTGTTACGTAAACGCTATGTTGGACTGTGAAATCGGTTCTAAAAGCCGCCTTGTTACCTGCTCCTAAACACCAGAGATACCAAGGAAGAGAAAATGAAAGTGAAAGAGATGAGATAGGTCTATTTTTGTGGTCTTTTTTGTGCTTGTCGGTGCGTGTTCTGTCCTCGCCACCACCACAACAACATCCACCACCACCAGTATCTCTACCACCAGCATTACTACCCCCTTCAAACTACCACCACCACCATTTCCAACACCACCACCACCACCACCGGCACCAAGACTCCCCCCACCCCCCCACTACACCAATACTACCACCATCACCCCCCCCCCAAGCATTCTTCCCGTGCCCTTTGTGTGGCTGAGTCGCTGGGTGGCCGCGGCGTGGTGCTCGTCAGGGCTTCGCGGCGCCGCGCTGATTGGCCGAGGCTTCACCCAATCATGGCCCGGGAACGCGCGGCTCACGGCACCACGATAAAGCGCCGTCGTGTGTCTTCCCGCGGTGCACACACGGAAAGATGTACATGAACCCCACACACGAACGCACATACACATATACATACCCACCTACCTACCCATTTCCTCACATACCTTACTGCTTAATTACCTGCCTACCTACTCACCTACCTACTTACCTGCATACAAACATAGATACATACAAACATACAAACACATATGGAGTAAAAAACGTGAAATCCACTGAGAGAAAGAAAAAGAGAAAAAGAAAGAAAAAAAGAGAAAAAGAAAGAGAAAAAGAAAGAGAAAAAGACAGAGAAAGAGAAAGAGAAAGAGAGATTTTCATTCCTCGTGTCAAAATCCAAAAACAATCAAGACGCACACACACACACACACACACACACACACACACACACACACACACACACACACACACACACACACACACACACACACAGTTGCCATAGTTACTTGTACGTACTTTCTGTAGTGATCGTGAGTTGCCATAGAGACCGATAGTTACCATAGTGACCCCTCAAGGCAGGAAAATAACCCCCATGCATTTTCTTACCAACTTCTCGTTTTCTTTCACGCTCTACCCCTTCTACTTTTGCTCCTTCCTCCTCCTCCTCCTCCTCCTCCTCTTCTTGATATTTCCCTTCGTTCACTATGCTACTCTTCTGCCTTCTCTTGTTACTTCTTCTTTTTCTTCCTCAACTTTATCCCTTCCTTTTTATATATCTTTTTCATTCGTTCCTGATTCTACCCTGTTTCCTCCTCTTCTGTTTCTTCTTTTTTTCTCCTGCAGCTTTTCCATTTTTCACTTTCTCATGTAACTCATCTCTTCTCTTCCTCTTTCTCCTGTTCAGTTTGGCCTCTTCTTTCTCCTTTTTTTTTGTTACTCTCCTTTTTTTTAACTTCATCCTCCTGTCATTTTTTTCTTTTTCCCGCCTGTCTTTTATTACATCTTCCTTCTCCTTTTATTTCTGCTGTTCTTCCTGTTCCTCTTTCTCTACAGTTTCTCTTCCTTTGCTAGTTTTTTTCCTACCTTCTCCTCCTCTTCCTTTTATCACCTCCCGCTTATGTAACATTTAAAGAGCTTAATTTTTTTCTTTACTGTATTTTGTTTTCGTCTTTTTTTATATTTGTCACTTCCGTCTTTCCTGATTCTACTTTTTCTTTTTCACTTTTTTTGTAGTTTTTTTCTCTGCTCTGTTCTCGCCTTCGATACTTCTTGCTTTCTTTTTCTTCTGTTTGACGCCTTTTTCTCTCCTTCCCCCCTTTCTCTTTTTTTTCACTTCCACTCTTCTACATCCTTCTCCTTCTTGTCAATTTTCTTTCCCTTCCTTCTTCTATTACATCTTCCTTCTATTCTTTTATCTTCTTCTCCTCATTTTCCCTTTCCTGTTCAGTTTTTCTTCTTTTACTGTTTTCCATCTACCTTATCCTTCTCTCTCTCTCTCTCTCTCTCTCTCTCTCTCTCTCTCTCTCTCTCTCTCTCTCTCTCTCTCTCTCTCTCTCTCTCTCTCTCTCTCTCTCTCGTTCTCTCTCATATATCCTTACACTTAAAAATTTCCTCTCGAAGGTTTCCGAGGCTCTCCTTAACCTTCTTGTTTTTCCAATTTCTATTTTCATCCCTCATCGTTATTGCTCTCCTTTCCCTCCATTTCGTTGTCCCTTCCCTTCTTCTTGTTTCTCTAATGTTCGTTTGCTTTATTTTCGTTTATTTCTGATGTTTTTATTCACCGTATTTTGTCCCCTCTATTTTTTTTTTTTTGCCTTCTCTCAGTTATTTTTTTTTCTCTTCGTATTAGTTTCCGTTTCGTTCCTCTTCTTTACTCAATTTCATTTCCTCGCATTCCTTCGTCGCAACTTATTTTCCTATCATATTTTTCGCCGACTTATATCCCGGTCATCTTACCTCCTCCTCATCCCTACCCACCTTCTTTCTTTCCCTCCCTCCCTCCTTCCCTCCTTCCATTCCTTCCTTCCATCGCAATCTCCCTTCCCGCTTCTCTCATCCTCCTACTCATTTTCCAGTTCCTTCTCATTTTTCATTTTCCCTTTGTTTATTACGCTTATATTCCTTCATATCTTCCTTTTAACTTTACTTTCTTGTCGTATATTCTTCCAATCTTACCTCTCCCTCTCCCTCCCCCCTCCTTCCTTCACTATTTCCGTCTCTTCTTCTTTCTCTCTTCTTTTATTTACGTCATTCCAGTCCTTCATCATCTTCTTCATCACTTCCCTCTCACTCCTCTTGTGTTCTTCTCTTCTCTCTTCCTCTGTCTTTCCTTATTTCCCTTCAGGCTTTTTTTTCTAACCCTTCTCTCCATTTCCCTTCTTCTCTGTTTTTCTTTTTTCAGTTCTATCCTTACCTCATCATCACATTTTTTTCTTATATTCCCTTCTTTCTTCTCAACCCTTACCCCTCATCATTCCTTCCCACTCTCCTTTCCTTCTCTCCTTCAATCCTTCTTCAATCCTTCAATTTCTCAGTTCTCTCCTTACGTCATCATCACATTTTTTTTCTTATATTCCCTTCTCTCTTCTCAACCCTCCCTCCTTCTCATCTCTCCTTCCCTCTCTCCTTTCCTTCCCTCCTTCAATCCTTCCTCATAATTCCTTCCTCCCATTGCTTCTTCTCTTCTCTCTCCCGTCTCCTTCACTGCATTCCACTATTTCTCCTCCCCTCACATCATTCCCCCCTTTAATCTCCTTCAAATCTTCCTTCCATTGCCTCCTCCTTCTGTTACTCTCTCCCTTCCCCTCAGCCTCCCCTCATCCCCTTCCTCCTTTCTCCCATCCTCCCATTCTCCTTCCATCTGTCCTTTTCTTCCTCCATCCCTCCTCTCCTCCTCCCCTCATCATCCCTCTTCTTGCTTCTCATCGTTCTCCTTCCTTCCTATTCTCCCTCCATCTTTCCCTTTCTCCTTTCCTCCTTCCCACATTCCTTACCTTCTTGCCCCCTTCCTTCCTTTCTCCTCGCATCCCCCTCCATTATACCTGTTCTTCCTTCCTTCCCATTCTCCCATCCTCCCTTCATCCCCCCTTTTCTCCCTCCTTCCCTCCTTCCCACCTTCCCACCCGTTTTCCCTTCGTTCTTGTACCTCCCATTCTCCCTCCATCTCTCCCTCCCTCCCTCCCTCCTCCGCCTCTCAGCTCCAGGTATTTCTCTCTCCCGCTCACCTGCCGACACCCTGGAGACGCCGCCAAACATCCTCCCGTTGCCATGACAACCGGATCAGCGTCACATCCCAGCCTCACAATCCCCCTCCTCCTTCTCTTCCTCCGCCTCCTACTCCGCCGCTGCCTCCTTCTGCTCCTTCATCTTCGTCTCTTTCTCCTTCACTTCTTTTATTTCTTTCACCTTCATGTTTTTTAGGTTTCTTTCGTTTTATTATTTCTCATCTTATTTTTTCTTTTCATTTATTTCGGGTTTATTTCAATTGTTCTTGTCCTTGTTCTTCTTGTTCTTGTTCTTGTTCTTTCTTCCTCTTTTTTCTTCTTCTTCTTCTTCTTCTTCTTCTTCTTCTTCTTCTTCTTCTTCTTCCTATTATTATTATTATTATTATTATTATTATTATTATTATTATTATTATTATTATTATTATTATTATTATTATTATTATTATTATTATTATTATTATTATTTATTTTAGTATTAATATCACCCGCTTCCGCACTCAAAAGATTCAATTTCCCCTGCGTTTCTTCCTCCTCCTCCTCCTCCTTCTCAATATTCTATCTATCTCTCAATCTGTCTATCTATCCTACCTTTTTGATCTTCGTCCCCTGTTCCAAAGTTCCTTCACCTTGTTTATATCGCTCCTGTTCCTCCTCTGCTTGTCTGCCTCTGAGTCCTGCCTTGGAATCTAATGCGCTTGGGTGGGAATGTTTTGTTCTTGTGTAGTAATATTTGAACCTCTAGGTCAATATTAGAAGACTCTCTCGCTTCTCACATCAACTATTTCTAAAGGTCAAAGAAGGGATCAGTCGGGTTCTAATGAGTGTTTCTTCAGGTTCACGGTACAGAAGAAGGGTCAAACTACCACCAGGGTCATAAAAGTACTCCTGGAAATGCCCACAACTCCTACGAAAGTCTTGTCAAATATATGTTCTTGGGCGGTGAAATGTTTTATAATTCGACCCCTAATTTCTTGCAGGGTGACGAGGCAGTACGAGAAAGC